>NW_026287765.1:0-6452 GCF_023373465.1 Oncorhynchus keta
ACCCCTGTATATAGCCTCCACATTGACTCTGTACCGGTACCCCTGTATATAGCCTCCACATTGACTCTGTACCGGTACCCCTGTATATAGCCTCCACATTGACTCTGTACCGGTACCCCTGTATATAGCCTCCACATTGACTCTGTACCGGTACCCCCTGTATATAGTCTCCACATTGACTCTATACCGTAATACCCTGTATATAGCCTCCACATTGACTCTGTACCGGTACCCCCTGTATATAGCCTCCACATTGACTCTGTACCGGTACCCCCTGTATATAGCCTCCACATTGACTCTGTACCGGTACCCCCTGTATATAGTCTCCACATTGACTCTGTACCGTAATACCCTGTATATAGCCTCCACATTGACTCTGTACCGGTACCCCCTGTATATAGCCTCCACATTGACTCTGTACCGTTACCCCCTGTATATAGCCTCCACATTGACTCTGTACCGGTACCCCTGTATATAGCCTCCACATTGACTCTGTACCGGTACCCCCTGTATATAGTCTCCACATTGACTCTATACCGTAATACCCTGTATATAGCCTCCACATTGACTCTGTACCGGTACCCCCTGTATATAGTCTCCACATTGACTCTATACCGTAATACCCTGTATATAGCCTCCACATTGACTCTGTACCGGTAACACCCTGTATATAGCCTCCACATTGACTCTGTACCGGTAGCCCCTGTATATAGCCTCCACATTGACTCTGTACCGGTACCCCTGTATATAGCCTCCACATTGACTCTGTACGGTACCCCTTGTATATAGCCTCCACATTGACTCTGTACCGGTACCCCTGTATATAGCCTCCACATTGACTCTGTACCGGCAACCCCCTGTATATAACCTCCACATTGACTCTGTACTGGTACCCCTGTATATAGTCTCCACATTGACTCTGTACTGGTACCCCCTGTATATAGCCTTCCACATTGACTCTGTACCGGTACCCCCTGTATATAGTCTCCACATTGACTCTGTACCGGTACCCCTGTATATAGCTCCACATTGACTCTGTACCGGTACCCCCTGTATATAGTCTCCACATTGACTCTGTACCGGTACCCCTTGTATATAGCCTCCACATTGACTCTGTACCGGCACTTCTGCACTCTCCACATTGACTCTGTACTGGTACCCCTGTATATAGTCTCCACATTGACTCTGTACTGGTACCCCCTGTATATAGCCTCCACATTGACTCTGTACCGGTACCCCTGTATATAGTCTCCACATTGACTCTGTACCGTAACCCCTGTATATAGCGTCCACATTGACTCTGTACCGGTACCCCTGTATATAGTCTCCACATTGACTCTGTACCGGTACCCCTGTATATAGTCTCCACATTGACTCTGTACCGGTACCCCTGTATATAGCGTCCACATTGACTCTGTTACCGGTACCCCCTGTATACAGCCTCCACACTGACTCTGTACCGATACCCCCTGTATATAGCCTCCACACTGACTCTGTACCCGGTACCCCCTGTATATAGCCTCCACATTGACTCTGTGCCGCAACCCCCTGTATATAGCCTCCACATTGACTCTGTACCGGTACCCCCTGTATATAGCCTCCACACTGACTCGGTACCGGTACCCCCTTGTATATAGCCTACCCACATTGACTCTGTACCGGTACCCCCTGTATATAGCCTCCACACTGACTCTGTACCCGCTACCCCCTGGTATATAGCCTCCACATTGACTCTGTACCGGTACCCCCTGTATATAGCCTCCACATTGACTCTGTACCGGTAGCCCCTGTATATAGCCTCCACATTGACTCGGTACCGGTACCCCCTGTGCATAGCCTCCACATTGACTCGGTACCGGTACCCCCTGTATATAGCCCTCCACATTGACTCTGTACCGGTACCCCCTGTATATAGTTTCCACATTGACTCTGTACCAGTACCCCCTGTATATAGCCTCCACATTGACTCTGTACCGGTGCCCCTGTATATAGCCTCCACATTGACTCTGTACCGGTACCCCTGTATATAGCCTCCACATTGACTCTGTACCGGTACCCCCTGTATATAGCATCCACATTGACTCTGTACCGGTACCCCCTGTATATAGTTTCCACATTGACTCTGTTCCGCTACCCCTGTATATAACCTCCACATTGACTCTGTACCGGTACCCCCTGTATATAGCCTCCACATTGACTCTGTACCGGTACCCCTGTATATAGCCTCCACATTGACTCTGTACCAGTACCCCTGTATATAGTCTCCACATTGACTCTGTTCCGCTAACCCCCTGTATATAGCCTCCACATTGACTCTGTACCGGGTACCCCTGTATATAGCCTCCACATTGACTCTGCACCGGTAATTCCCTGTATATAGCCTCCACATTGACTCTGTACCAGTACCCTCCTGTAATATAGTTTCCACATTGACTCTGTACCGGTACCCCCTGTATATAGCCTCCACATTGTCTCTGTACCGGTACCCCTGTATATAACCTCCACATTGACTCTGTACCATAACACCCTGTATATAGCCTCCACATTGACTCTGTAACGGTACCCCCTGTATATAGCCTCCAAATTGACTCTGTACTGGTACCCCCCTGTATATAGTCTCCACATTGACGCTGTAAGGGTCTACACCTGTTGCATTTGACCCATATGATTAATACAATTGGATTTGATCATCCTTAAACAAACAGATCTCTCTATTCCCCTGAAGCTCCACAAAATATTATCCTATGGAGGTGAATGGAGGTGAATGGAGCTCTTTCCTCAGTCTCATCACAGCTTTTCTAAGATAGCCCAGCAGTTGTGGGCCGCGGATGGAGGACTAGCCAAGCCCCAGTCCATCAAGTATACAGCAGTGTGTAGTTTTAACTTAGTGTGTGAGGTTATATGAAAGGAGAGTTGTGATGTGAAACGATAGTTATTATTACTGAGTGAGAGAAGACATGTGAAACGATAGTTATTATTACTGAGTGAGAGAAGACATGTGAAACGATAGGTATTATTACTAAGTGAGAGAAGATGTGAAACGATAGTTATTATTACTGAGTGAGAGAAGACATGTGAAACGATAGGTATTATTACTGAGTGAAGATGTGAAGATAGGTATTATTACTGAGTGAGAGAAGATGAAAGATATTATTACTAAGTGAGAGAAGATGTGAAACGATAGGTATTATTACTAGTGAGAGAAGATGGAAACGATAGTTATTATTACTGAGTGAGAGAAGATGTAAACTGAGTGAGAAGAGTTATTATTACTGAGTGAGAGAAGATGTGAATTACTGAGTGAGAAGATGTGAAACGATAGTTATTATTACTGAGTGAGAGAAGATGTGAAACGATAGAGTATTATTACTGAGTGAGAGAAGATGTGAAACGATAGTTATTATTACTGAGTGAGAAGATGTGAAACGATAGTTATTATTACTGAGTGAGAGTGAAGATGTGAAACGATAGTTATTATTACTAGTGAGAGAAGATGTGAAACGATAGTTATTATTACTGAGTGAAGATGTGAAACGATAGGTATTATTACTAAGTGAGAGAAGATGTGAAACGATAGTTATTATTACTGAGAGAAGATGTGAAACGATAGGTATTATTACTGAGTGAAGATGTGAAACGATAGGTATTATTACTGAGTGAAGATGTGAAACGATAGTTATTATTACTGAGTGAAGATGTGAACGATAGTATTATTACTGAGTGAAGATGTGAAACGATGTGTGAAGATGTGAAACGATAGTTATTATTACTGAGTGAGAGAAGATGTGAAACGATAGTTATTATTACTGAGTGAAGAGAGAAGACATGTGAAACGATAGGTATTATTACTGAGTGAGAGAAGATGTGAAACGATAGGTATTATTACTAAGTGAAGAAGACACTGAGTGAAGATGTGCGATAGTATTATTACTGAGTGAAGAGAGAAGATGTGAAACGATAGTTATTATTACTGAGTGAAGAGTGAGAGAAGATGTGAAACGATAGGTATTATTACTGAGTGAGAGAAGATGTGAAACGATAGTATTATTACTGAGTGAGAGAAGACATGTGAAAGAAACGATAGGTATTATTACTGAGTGAGAGAAGATGTGAAACGATAGTTATTATTACTAGTGAGTGAAGATGTGAACGATAGTTATTATTACTGAGTGAGAGAAGATGTGGAACGAGTGAAGATAGTTATTATTACTGAGTGAAGATGTGAAACGATAGTTATTATTACAGTGAGAAGATGTGAAGCGATAGGTATTATTACTGAGTGAAGAAGATGTGAAGCGATAGTTATTATTACTGAGTGAAGATGTGAAAGCGATAGGTATTATTACTGAGTGAAGACATGAAAGCGATAGGTATTATTACTGAGTGAGAAGATGTAAAGCGATAGTTATTATTACTGAGTGAGAGAAGATGTGAAAGCGATAGGTATTATTACTGAGTGAAGATGTGAAAACGATAGTTATTATTGCTAGTGAGAGAGATGTGAACGATAGTTATTATTACTGAGTGAGAGAAGATGTGAAAAGTATTATTACTGAGTGAAGAGAAGATGTGATAGGTATTATTACTGAGTGAGAGAAGATGTGAACGATAGTTATTATTACTGAGTGAAGATGTGAAACGATAGATATTATTACTAATTGAAGATGTGAAACGATAGGTATTATTACTGAGTGAGAGAAGATGTGAAAGCGATAGTTATTATTACTGAGTGAGAGAAGATGTGAAACGATAGGTAATTATTACTGAGTGAGAGAAGATGTGAAACGATAGTTATTATTACTAAGTGAGAAGAAGATGAAAAACGATAGGTATTATTACTGAGTGAGAAGATGTAAGCTTGATAGTTATTATTACTGAGTGAGAGAAGATGTGAAAGCGATAGGTATTATTACTGAGTGAGAGAAGATGTGAAAGCGATAGGTATTATTACTAGTGAGAGAAGATGTGAAACGATAGGTATTACTAAGTGAGTGAGATGTGAAGATAGTTATTATTACTGAGTGAAGATGTAAATGATAGGTATTACTGAGTGAAGAAGAGTGAGAAGTATTAGACATGTAAACGATAGTTATTATTACTGATGAGAGAAATGTCAAGCGATAAAATTATTATTACTGAGTGAGAGAGAAGATGTATGAAAGCGATAGGTAATGACTATAAGTGAAGAAGATGTGAAAGCGATAGTTATTATTACTGAGTGAGAAGATGTGAAACGATAGGTATTATTATTACTGAGTGAAGATGTGAAACGATAGGTATTATTACTGAGTGAGAGAAGATGTGAAACGATAGGTATTATTACTGAGTGAAGATGTGAGCAATGGATTATTATTACTAGTGAGAGAAGATGTGAAGCGATAGGTATTATTACTGAGTGAGAAAGATGTGAAACGATAGATATTATTACTGAGTGAGAGAAGATGTGAAGCGATAGGTATTATTACTGAGTGAGAGAAGATGTGAAACGATAGTTATTATTACTGAGTGAAGATGTGAAACGATAGGTATTATTACTGAGTGAGAGAAGATGTGAAACGATAGGTATTATTACTGAGTGAGAAGATGTGAAGCGATAGAGTATTATTACTGAGTGAGAGAAGATGTGAAAGCGATAGGTATTATTACTGAGTGAGGAAGATGTGAAAGCGATAGTTATTATTACTGAGTGAGAAGATGTGAAACGATAGGTATTATTACTGAGTGAGAGAAGATGTGAAACGATAGTTATTATTACTAGTGAGAGAAGATGTGAAGCGATAGGTATTATTACTGAGTGAGAGAAGATGTGAAACGATAGTATTACTGATGAGGTGAAGATGTGAAGCGATGGTGTATTACTGAGCGAAGATGTGAAACGATAGGTATTATTACTGAGTGAGAAGACATGAAGCGATAGGTATTATTACTGAGTGAGAAGATGTGAAAGCGATAGATTATTATTACTGAGTGAGAGAAGACATGTGAAACGATAGGTATTATTACTGAGTGAGAGAAGATGTGAAACGATAGTTATTATTACTGAGTGAGAAGACATGTGAAACGATAGGTATTATTACTGAGTGAGAAGATGTGAAGCGATAGTGTATTATTACTGAGTGAGAGAAGATGTGAAAGCGATAGAGTATTATTACTGAGTGAGAGAAGAAGTGAAACGATAGAGTATTACTGAGTGAAGATGTGAAAACGATGGATTATTATTACTGAGTGAGAGATGATGAAACGATAGGTATTATTACTGAGTGAGAGAAGATGTGAAACGATAGTTATTATTACTGAGTGAGAGAAGATGTGGAACGATAGGTATTATTACTGAGTGAAGAATGTGAAACGATAGGTATTATTACTCGAGTGAGAGAAGATGTGAGACGATAGAGTGTTATTACTGAGTGAAGATGTGAAGCGATAGGTATTATTACTGAGTGAAGATGTGA
>NW_026287766.1:0-52438 GCF_023373465.1 Oncorhynchus keta
TGCATAAGGGACGCAACAAGGAGCTTTGCCTGATCCTAAATTGGTGACCCAGACCTACCTAAACTTAACCTTTTTTCTATACCCTAACCCTAACCTAACCTAACCCTAACCTAACCCTACCCTAGCCTAACCCTAACCCCTAACCCCTAACCCTAACCCTAACCCATTGCCTGCATAAGGAATGCAACTCAAGGGCTTTGCCTTGATCCTAAATTGAGGTGACAGACCTACCCCTGACCTTAACCCTTAACCATCTCAAAAAACCTAAATATAACCTTAAACCTTCTTGACCCATATCTTACCCTAACCCCCTAACCTTAACCATTCTTAAGCCATACCTAACCTTAACCCTACAGACAGACTGTCCTTTAACCCAACCAACGGGTTAATCTACAAGTGGGCGACCATGGGGCCTACAACTTTGGGCCGGCCGCGCCCGTACCCTCCGACCCGCGTATATGATGTGGAGTGCAACCCCTCCTTCCCCTCCGGTTTCCACGTGTCAGAGATGGAAGTGGATCAACCGACTCAAAACTAGAAACCTAACCCTAACCCTAACCCCTAACCCTAAACCCTAACCCTAACCCTAACCCTAACCCTAACCCCAACCCTAACCCCCCTAACCCTAACCCTAACCCTAACCCTAAACCTAACCCCTAACCCTAACCCTAACCCTAAACCCTAAACCTAACCCTAACCCTAACCCCAAAAACCCAACCCTAACCCTAACCCTAACCTTAACCTTCCCTTAACCCCACGCCCCAACCTTAATCTTGTCACCCCACACCTAACCTTAACCCCTCCCCAAACCCCACGCCAATCCTAACCTCTCCCCAAACCTCACGCCTAACCTTAACCTTTCCCTTAACCCCACGCCTAACCCTAATGTGTACCATTACCCTAACCAGGGTTCTCATCCTATCTCCCTCCCTCACCCTAACCCTGACTCCCTATGGAAAGTGATCTGCACCAATCACTAAACCGAACACTTCCTCTGTCTCCCCTCCTTTGTCATTACTCAATCAACAGACAACTATCATCCCCTAGTAACCACATTTTCACAGAATTAGACCCCACATCAAACCATTCAAACACAACTTCTCTACAGTTCAGCACACTCAGCATTTAGAAAGAACAAAAACTTAAAGGACATGCTCACCAAAGCAAGATTCAGTAGCAAGCCACCACAAGACCTCAAACCTCATAACGTCCATTTTCGACAGATAAAGTTCATTACAAATATACATAGCCACACATCAGCACCAGTACAAGAATCTTATTCATTGAACACACATAACACCATTTATATCATTACATGCACACTTTGCAATAAACAATACATTGGAGAAACCAAACACACCATAGAAACAGACTCAAACAACACCTGTATAACATTAAAAGGGCACACCTACAAACAGAACTCATAACCCACTTCCAGGAGCATCCCATCACTCACCTTACCATATCAGGGTTACAGGCACATATAGGCTGGACCTGTGGGCAGCGAAAGAGGGTAGAACGGGAGTGGATCCAGCACCTACAGACAATAACGCCAAATGGCCTGAACGAGAGGTTTTAGAAAATGGGTTTTAACAGACAGGAAAATGGATGGAGAAGAACATGGTTTTATTCATAATTTATTTTTATTCTCTATAGATTTATGGTTTGTTTGGTTTTAGTTTGGCACTGCCTCTTTTAGGTTTTTCTGTCCTTTAACAAAACAATAAAACCATTTAAATGCACAACATGGCGTTTATGTTCACATTTAACAACACTATGGTTGAATAAATCTCTCACCACATTGACTTCTGTACGGCCACCCAGAAAGAGGCAACTTGGAGCTTACCTCAGTTTTATTTATGGTCTTAGGAGGACATCTACGGGCCTTTTTAAGTACTACACCCATTACATTAGATCATCACAAATGGGAGGGATAAACAGGAGATAGGCCAGTGCACCGTAAAACGAACTAGTTGAAACGAAACACATTTATATGCAAACCTAACCCTAACCCTAACCCTAACCCCTAACCCCCTAACCCTAACCCCTAAACCCCAACCCCCACCCTAACGCTAACCCTAACCCCAACTCCTAACCCCCAACCCCTAAACCCCAACCCTAACCCTAATGAAACACAATTATATTCAAAACCTAACCCTAACCCTTCAAAACCTAACCCTAAACCCCAAACCCCAAACCCCACACCCCAAATCCTAACTCCCAACCCCGATCCCAACCCTAACCCTAACCAAACCCCTAAACCCCAATCCCCACCCTAACCCAAACCCCAACTCCTAACCCCCAACCCCTAAACCCCAACCCTAACCCCTAACTAAACCCCAACCCTAACCCTAACCCCAACTCCTAAACCCCAACTCCTCAACCCCAACTCCTAAACCCCAACCCCTAAACCCTAACTCCTAACCCCCAAACCCCAACTCCAAACCCCAACTCCTAAACCCCCAAACCCCAACCCCTAAACCCTAACCCCCAAACCCCAACCCCTAAACCCCAACCCCTAAACCCCAACCCTAACCAATAGATGGATCCACCAGTCCAGTTAATAAAACTGGCTCTACAGTCCAGATAACACTACCTACAGCCATGGCTCACGGATCCACAGTCCAGAGAACAACACTAACTACATCCAACTCTAGAGAAGTCCAGATGACAACACTAACTCACATCCATGGCTCTAGATGGATCCAAGTCCAGATGACAGAACATCCATGGCTCTAGATAGATCCACCAGTCCAGATGACAACACTAACTACATCCATGGCTCTAGATGGATCCACCAGTCCAGATGACAACACTAACTACATCCATGGCTCTAGATGGATCCACCAGTCCAGATGACAACACTAACTACATCCATGGCTCTAGATGGATCCACCAGTCCAGACATGACAACACTAACTACATCCATGGCTCTAGATGGATCCACCAGTCCAGATGACAACACTAACTACATCCATGGCTCTAGATGGATCCACCAGTCCAGATGACAACACTAACTACATCCATGGCTCTAGATGGATCCACCAGTCCAGATGACAACACTAACTACATCCATGGCTCTAGATGGATCCACCAGTCCAGATGACAACACTAACTACATCCATGGCTCTAGATGGATCCACCAGTCCAGATGACAACACTAACTACATCCATGGCTCTAGATGGATCCACCAGTCCAGATGACAACACTAACTACATCCATGGCTCTAGATGGATCCACCAGTCCAGATGACAACACTAACTACATCCATGGCTCTAGATGGATCCACCAGTCCAGATGACAACACTAACTACATCCATGGCTCTAGATGGATCCACCAGTCCAGATGACAACACTAACTACATCCATGGCTCTAGATGGATCCACCAGTCCAGATGACAACACTAACTACATCCATGGCTCTAGATGGATCCACCAGTCCAGATGACAACACTAACTACATCCATGGCTCTAGATGGATCCACCAGTCCAGAGACAACACTAACTACATCCATGGGCCATGGATCCACCAGTCCAGATGACAACACTAACTACATCCATGGCTCTAGATGGATCCACCAGTCCAGATGACAACACTAACTACATCCATGGCTCTAGATGGATCCACCAGTCCAGACGACAACACTAACTACATCCATGGCTCTAGATGGATCCACCAGTCCAGATGACAACACTAACTACATCCATGGCTCTAGATAGATCCACCAGTCCAGATGACAACACTAACTACATCCATGGCTCTAGATGGATCCATCCAGTCCAGATCCACCAGTCCAGATGACAACACTAACTACATCCATGGCTCTAGATGGATCCACCAGTCCAGATGACAACACTAACTAGAGACAACACTAACTACATCCATGGCTCTAGATGGATCCAGGATCCATGGCTCAGTAGATCAGTCCAGATGTAACTAATGTTGGATCCACAGTATGACAACACTAACTAGAGCCTTGAGATGGATCCACCAGTTGGTTAACGGTTGGTTAGGTTAGTGGTGGTCACTAGATGGATCCACCAGTCCAGGTAACAACACTACCATACTGTAACGGTTTTGACTGGAGTTGATTGTTTATAGGGGTGCCAGGTAGGTTGTGCCTACCAGAGAAAATATTGGTTTCTCCTTTTGGTTTGGGAGGGAATGAGTCCCATATGGTCCGTCAAGTCTACACCCAATACAAAGGACTCATGTAAAAGTCAGGATGGACATACACTTTTCATGAACCCTTAAAACATTGGAAATAACTTCAAAACAATGGTATTATTTTGCTTGGGTTGTATTAGCAACATAAATGATCACACACACATAAAACAAATAATGAGTTCTCGTTCCTCCAGAAAAGTCCTGTACCTTGAGCCAAAAAGAGTCCAGCCGGTAAAGGAGTTCAGGGAACTCAAGTGACCTTAGTCACACAATGTTTGTCCGTTCATACAAGTGTAGCGTAAACCCAGTATCAATCATACAATCAAAATAACAATTCTTTAACCACACAACCATAAACCGTATCAAATCTGTCCTCAACTACATCTAACTACATAAATCATCACAGTATACATCTCACAAAAGCAAATGAAATACCATATACAAAAAGGTTGTGGTCAGTCAGACAATCCAATCTGACAACAGCGGAGAAAGGCCACAAAGAACAACAGAGATGTGTAACGTAAACTCACCCCATTCAGTACAAATGTGCACAACCGCAACATTTAAACGAGGTTACAAAGAAAACGAATGGGACTGTAGCGACTGTGTTGACTTCAAAATCGGGGGTGTGAACTAGGTTTCTATTCAAGTGTTGATCGACATGGTAATGGATCTATAGTATTGGAGAAAGTTGAAAAAACTGACCCTCACTTACATTGTGACGTGTCATGATGTAACGTACAGCACACATAAAGCAACTATTTCTGTCTTACAATCTCTCTCCACCAGGTGTAGCACTTGTCTCATTGTTTAAAAACAAGAAATGGACAGTGACGGGGGTAAGGGGGATACCTAGTAATTTTTGCGTCATCATTGCATGCGATCCTCATTCTCAAAGCCGCTGTTTACTTCTAAGATCACTTTAGCACCGCCCCTAAAAACCCGATTCAAATTTGACACAAACCTTCAAATAGGTATATAATGACACATTATATTAACTCTTTATAGTGTTTTATTGACATTTTAGAGGCGATAAGGTGATAAGTTGGACAAATCGAGTGAAAAAAAGCAATTTTCCCACACATCTCTCCTTCACACTATCACGCATTAGTTTTGCTTCCCCACCCCGCCCATTTTTTAAAGACCTGACGGGGCTCATTGTCTTCTTGAATTATGCAGAAACGGGCAGCGTGGGGGACATGTAATTAATTCTGTTGAAAATTGTGAGAAATTGTGCTAACAATGGTATTGACATTACGATGTACAAAATTGAGTGAGATTACGTTAGTCCAACGGACACAAAGAGTGGATCCGATCCTGGGTAAACTTGCTATTAAGCTACAAAAGCACACTTTTTAAATATAACAAAACAAATGAAATAGAGAAGCTTCAGAACTGAGGGTTGAACACATCCTCAGTCACGTCTCCATCACAACACCACTTTTGCGCAGCTGATGCTGGCTATTTAATTCGTCATTAAAGGGAAGCGCCCTACAGGAAGGAGAAGCACTATTTAACTGAGAATTAAAGAGCAAAGCGCCCTATTGGAAGGAGAAGCGCTGAGATGGTTCAGATAAATTCAGGGCCGTCACAATACATCTAGTAGATGGATCCACCAGTCCAGATAACAACAATAGCTTCAGCCACTGGATGGATCCAGAAGTCCAGAAAGCAACACTAACTACAGCCCTTAGACAGATCCACCAGTCCAGGTAACAAAACTAACTACATCCACGGCTCCAGATGGCATCCAGTCCAGATAACAACACTAACTGTAGCCCCTAGAAAGATTCACCAGTCCAGATAACAACACTATCTACAGTCATGGCAACAAGAAAGCTCCACCAGTTCAGATTGCAACACTAACTACATCGACTAGATGGGATCCACCAGTCCATATAACAACACTAACTACAGCCCTGGTCACTAGATGGATCAACCAGCCCAGACAACAACACTAACTACAGCCACTAGACAGATCCGCCAGTCTAGATAACAACAGTAGCTACAGCCACTAGATGGATCAACCAGCCCAGACAACAACACTAACTACATCGACTAGATGGGATCCACCAGTCCATATAACAACACTAACTATATCCATGGCCAGCAGATGGATCCACCAGCCCAGATAACAACACTAACTGTAGCCACTATGTAGATCCACCAGTCCAGATTACAACAGTAACTACAACCATGTCCACTAAATGGATCAACCAGCCCAGACAACATCACTAACTACATCAACTAGATGGATCAAGATCCCCAGTCCATATAACAACACTAACTACAGCCACTAGACACATATACATCCTGGCCCAGCAGATGGTAACTACAGCCACTAGATGGATCCACCAGTATATAACAACACTAACTACAGCCACTGGTCACTAGATGGATCCACCAGTCCATACAACAACACTAACTACAGCCACTAGACAGATCCGTCAGTCTAGATAACAACAGTAGCTACAGCCACTGGATGGATCCACCAGTCCATATAACAACACTAACTACAGCCACTAACAGACAGATCCGATAACAACAGTCTAGATATGGATCCACCAGTCCATATAACAACACTAGCTACAGCCACTGACAGATGGATAACAACAGTCACAGCCCTGGATGGATCAACCAGATAACAACACTAACTACAGTAGATCCGTCACATCAACTAGATGGATCCACCAGTCCATATAACAACACTAACTACAGCCACTAGACAGATCCGTCAGTCTAGATAACAACAGTAGCTACAGCCACTGGATGGATCAACCAGTCCAGATAACAACAGTAGCTACAGCAGGATAACAACACTAGCTACAGCAGATGGATCCACCAGTCCAGATAACAAAACCAACTACAGCCATGGCCACTAGATGGCTCCACAAGTCCAGATAACAACATTAGCTACAGCCACTAGATGAATCCACCAGTCTTTAGACTAGTTGAGTATCTGTAGCATCAGAATGCTGAGAAAGAGGACAAGAACATTAGAGTTTATATTTTGAGAAACAGATGCCTCACAAGTCCTCTACTTGCAGCTTCATTAAATATTACCCGCAACACACCGGTCTCAACGTCAACAGTGAAGAGGGATGGGATGCTGACCTTCTAGGCAGAGTTCCTCTGTCCAGTGTCTGTGTTATTTTGCCCATCTTAATCTTTTCTTTTTATTGGCCAGTCTGAGATATAGCATTTTCTTTGCAACTCTGCCGAGAAGGACAGCTTCTCGGAGTCACCGCTTCACTGTTGACGTTGAGACTGGTGTTTTGCGGGTGTTATTTAATGAAGTTGCCAGTTGAGGACTTGTGAGGGTCTGTTTCTCAAACTAGACACTCTAATGTACTTGTCTTCTTGCTCAGTTGTGCACCGGGGCCTCCCCACTCCTCTTTCTATTCTGGTTAGAGCCAGTTTGTGCTGTTCTGTGCTGATGCTCAGATACTCAACTAGTCTAAAGAAGGCCAATTTTATTGCTTCTTTCATCACTTCAGCAGTTTTCAGCTGTGCTAACATAATTGAAAAAGGGTTTTCCAATGATCAATTAACCTTTTAATATGATAAACTTGGATTAGCTATCATAATGTGCCATTGGAACATGGCACATTAGGAGTGATGGTTGCTGATAATGGGCTTCACGCCTATGTCGATATTCCCATAACAATCTGCCGTTTCCAGCTACAATAGTAATTTACAACATTAACAATGTCTACACTGTATTTCTGATCAATTTGATGTTATTTTAATGGACAAAACAATTGCTTTTCTTTCAAAAACAAGGACTTTTCTAAGTGACCCCAAACTTTTGAACGGTAGTGTAGAGGTCACGCCCAGATCTGTTTCACCTGTCCTTGTGCTCGTCTCCACCACCTCCAGGTAATATCCCAGGTGTATTTATCACTGTTTCCTGTCTCTCTGTGCCATTTCATCTTGTTTTGCCAAGTCAACCAGCATTTTTCCTAGTTCCTGTTTTTCCCAGTCTCTGTTTTTTCCTCCTCCTTGTTTTGACCTTTGCCTGTCCTGGACGCCAAACCCGCCTGTTCTGACCTCGAGACTGCCTATCCCCTTGTACTGTTTGGACTCTGACCTGGTTTATGAACTCGCCTGTCCCCGACCTGCCTTTTGCCTACCCCTTTTGTTATAATAAATATTGGAACTCAACCATCTGCCTCCTGCATCTGCATTTGGTTCTCCCCTTGTGCCCTTATAATAGAAGGATCACCGTGCTTTTACATGATGGTCTTCATGGGGCAAGTCAGTTGAGAAGAAGAACTTATTTACAATGATCGGCCAAACCTAACCCGGACAGCGCTGGGCCAGTTGTCCGGGTTAGGTTACGGCCATTGTGATACAGCCTGGAATCAAACCAGGGTCTGTAATGAGATGTACTGCACTGAGATGCAGTACCTTAGACGCTGCGCCACTTGGGAGCCAATTTGATTTAATGTGGATCGCTTTTATTAGAATGTCTACAGTGAAACAATTAGCAAATCATACCGTAAGACATACCGGATCTGTGAAAATAAGTGCCAGAACAAACAAAGTCAGATCCTATTCCGGCAGGATCCGACTCTAATTAAGTGCTGATCCCAACTCCACCTGATGTAGATTAACTTACTGCCTCAACTCAACTCCAGCTGATGTAGACTGCTTACTCCTCAACTCCACCTGATGTAGATTGACTTACTGCCTCCCAACTCCAGCTGATGTAGATTAACTTACTGCCTCCCAACTCCACCTGATGTAGATTGACTTACTGCCTCTCAACTCCAGCTGATGTAGATTGACTTACTGCCTCCCAACTCCACCTGATGTAGATTGACTTACTGCCTCCCAACTCACCTGATGTAGATTAACTTACTGCCTCCCAACTCCACCCACCCTAATGTAGATTGGACTTACTGCCTCTCAACTCCACCTGATGTAGGTGACTTACTGCCTCCCAACTCCAACTGATGTAGATTGACTTACTGCCCTCCTTACCTAATGTAGATTGCTTACTGCCAACTCCACCTGATGTAGATTGACTTACTGCCTCCCAACTCCACCTGATGTAGATTGACTTACTGCCTCCCAACTCCACCTGATGTAAGATTGACTTACTGCCTCCCAACTCCAACTGATGTAGATTGACTTACTGCCTCTCAACTCCACCTGATGCCTCCCAACTCCACCTGATGATTGACTTACTGCCTCCCAACTCCAGCTGATGTAGATTGACTTACTGCCTCAACCCAACTCCACTGCCTCCCCAACCCACCCTGTGGAGGACCATGTATTTTTCTCATTCGCTCTAACAATCCAGTAATTGAAATTCATTATAATTCTTGTCTTGGCCTTGTCCCCTGTGACGTCATTGGTCTAGCAGCACCTGCTAACGTCCATTACCCAGGGTCCTCACTTGTCGCAGATTATCAGGAAGTGACAGAGCATTTGTCATGGAGATAACATACCTCAAGGAGGCATGGTAATGCTCTTCAGATACAACTTATAAAGGATAATAGGATCTAACTCAAAACAGAGCTAGAGAGAGTACTTTCTAGAAATACTGCCATATATCACTGAACTCACCAAATCTGGAAGTTGACATGTTCTTGAGCGATATCCAGGTATGTGGTGTTATCTGATGAAAAAAAAACTTTGTTGTGAACATATGTGCAATTATTATGCATTATTATTATTTCATGTTAAATTTCAGTTTTGATATTTTTTGATATATTTTTATTTCACCTTTATTTAACCAGGTAGGCTAGTTGAGAACACCTTTATTTAACCAGGTAGGCTAGTTGACAACACCTTTATTTAACCAGGTAGGCTAGTTGAGAACACCTTTATTTAACCAAGTAGGCCAGTTGAGAACACCTTTATTTAACCAGGTAGGCTAGTTGAGGCTTTTATTTAACCCTTTATTTAACCAGGTAGGCTAGGCCAGTTGAGAACACCTTTATTTAACCAGGTAGGCTAGTTGAGAACACCTTTATTTAACCACCTTTATTTAACCAGGTAGGCTAGTTGAGAACACCTTTTTATTTAACCAGGTAGGCCAGTTGAGAACACCTTTTATTTAACCAGGTAGGAACAACTTTATTTAACCTAGGCCAGTTGAGAACACCTTTATTTAACCAGGGTAGGCCAGTTGAGAACACCTTTATTTAACCAGGGTAGGCTAGTTGAGAACACCTTTATTTAACCAGGTAGGCTAGTTGAGAACACCTTTTATTTCACCAACCAGTTGGACCTAGTTGAGAACACCTTTATTTAACCAGGTAACCAGGCCAGTTGGAGAACACCTTTATTTAACCAGGTGGCCAGTTGAGAACACCTTTATTTAACCAGGTAGGAGAACACCTTTATTTAACCAGAACACCTTTATTTAACCAGGTAGGCAGTTGAGAACTTTATTTAACCAGGTAGGCCAGTTGAGAACACCTTTATTTAACCAGGTAGTTGTTGAGAACACCTTTATTTAACCAGGTAGGCTAGTTGAGAACAACTTTATTTTGAGAACACCTTTATTTAACCAGGTAGGAACACCTTTATTTAACCAGTTGAGAACACCTTTATTTAACCAGGTAGGCCAGTTGAGAACACCTTTATTTAACCCAGTTGAGAACACCTTTATTTAACCAGGCTAGGAACAACTTTATTTAACCAGGTAGGCTAGTTGATTGGAGAACACCTTTGAGAACACCTTTATTTAACCAGGTAGGCTAGTTGAGAACAGTTGAGAACACCTTTATTTCTCAGGTAGGCTTTGAACAACTGCGACCTGGCCAAGATAAAGCATAGCAGTGTGAACAGACACAGAGTTACACATGGAGTAAACCATTAACAAGTCAATAACACAGTAGAAAAAAGGGGAGTCTATATACATTGTGTGCAAAAGGCATGAGGAGGTAGGCGAATAATTAAAATTTTGCAGATTAACACTGGAGTGATAAATGATCAGATGGTCATGTACAGGTAGAGATATTGGTGTGCAAAAAGAGCAGAAAAGTAAATAAATAAAAACAGTATGGGGATGAGGTAGGTAAAAATGGGTGGGCTGCTTACCGATAGACTATGTACAGCTGCAGAGATTGGTTAGCTGCTCAGATAGCAGATGTTTTGAAGTTGGTGAGGAGATAAAGTCTCCAACTTCAGCAATTTTGCAATTCGTTCCAGTCACAGGCAGCAGAGAACTGGAACGGCGGCCAAATGAGGTGTTGGCTTTAGGGATGATCAGTGAGATACACTGCTGGAGCGCGTGCTATGGGTGGGTGTTGCCATCGTGACCAGTGAACTGAGATAACTGCCTCTAACTGATAACTGAGATAAAGGAGAATAGGCAAATAGGTGATAAAGTTATTCATGCCTGTCCACCTGGTCAAAAATCTATCTTGCAAATGCTTTTGAAAGATTGATAACAAAAATATATTCAAGATTAAAGAACATTAACCATTCTTTGTGTATTCCAGTAAGACATTTCTGTGCTGCTAGTGTCTGTGTTTTTATGGTCTCCACTCTAGTCTCCACCTTCAGCTAATCTGGGCGTATGGTCACCAGAGATGGGTTGAGCTGACAAATTAGTTAAAGACTCCATTACATAGACAATAATGTGTTTTACTAGGGATAGTTTAGAGTAGAACAATCCTCATTGTCTCAAAATCATCCTTGCATCTGGGAAACTAAACCAGGGTGGGGTTAAGGACCCAACAACCCCGTGCAGATAACGACCAGATGAACCCAGAGTGGCTTATGATGCCCCCAATCTGCTTGGGATGGGTGGAACCAATCATGATTAAGCATTTTTAGTGTCAGCTATATATAGTACTCTGCATTTGTGTAGAGGTTAGGTTACTCGGTCCAACACTCAAGGGTGTGGGGCTCCACCAGCCTCATTATTGCAGTAATTAATCGATATCGAATAAAGATGATTCTTTGAAGAAAGGACAGTCTCTCTCACTTGATTAGAATATTCCATTACAATCTACTGTAGCACCTAGCCTTTTACCACAGCAAGACTATATAGCACCGTCCTCAGCATCACCAGGTCCAGTGGAATATGACCACTAATTGACTATGCCTGATTTATCCTGTTTTGTGCAGGGCATCCGTTACATCACACAGAAACATGGTGAATCAAATCAAATTGATTATATAGCCCTTTCGTACATCAGCTGATATATCAAAGTGCTGTACAGAAACCCAGCCTAAAAAAACCCAAACAGCAAGCAATGCAGGTTTAGAAGCACGTTGGCTAGGAAAAACTCCCTAGAAAGGCCAAAACCTAGGAAGAAACCTAGAGAGGAACCGGGCTATGAGGGGTGGCCAGTCCTCTTCTGGCTGTGCCGGGTGGAGATTATAACAGAACGTGGCCAAGATGTTCAAATGTTCATAGATGACCAGCAGGGTCAAATAATAATAAATGTTCACCTGCAGATTCCAGCTGCAGAGTTTTCTCATTTTCTGGGTGGGTCCATGTCTGGATGGGTCTACAGACAGCTAGCTCTACTCTGGTTGGTTGTGCTGACATGGTCTTAGGATATCCTATTAGGGCTCTCATAACAGAAAATCAGAAGGGCTGGAATTTTGGCTGGGAAGGGTGGAATGAGGGTTGGGATTGGTGGAATCTAGGCTGGGATGGGTGGAATCTGGATGGGGATGTGAGGGATAGATAGGGTGGAATCTGGGCTGGGAAGGGAGGAATCAGGGCTGGGATGGGTGGATTCTGGGGGTGGATAGGGTGGAACCTTGGGTGGAATGGATATCTGGGTGGAATCTGGGCTGGAATGGGTGGGATCCGGCTGAGATGGGTGGAATCTGGGGGAGGGGTTGATAGGGTGGAATCTGGGCTGGGAAGGGTGGAATCTTGGCTGTGAAGGGTGGAATCGGAGCTGGGATGGATGGAATCTTAGCTGGTATGGGAGGGATGAGTGGAATCACTCCATTGAGTGAATCAGGGCTGGGATGAATAAGGTGGAATCTGGGCCAGCAAGGGTGGAATCTGGGCTGGAATGGAGGGATGGATAGGGTAGAATCTGGGCTGGGATGGGAGGGATAGATAGGGTGGAATCTGGGCTGGGATGGATGGAATCTAGCTGGTATGGGAGGGATGAGTGGAATCACTCCATTGAGTGAATCAGGGCTGGGATTGGTGGAATCTGGGCTGGGATGAATCAGGTGGAATCTGGGCCAGCAAGGGTGGAATCTGGGCTGGAATGGAGGGATGGATAGGGTAGAATCTGGGCTGGGATGGGAGGGATAGATAGGTGGAATCTGGGCAGGGATGGATAGGGTGGAATCTGGGCTGGGAAAGGAGGAATCTGGGCTGGGATGGAGGGATGGATAGGGTAGAATCTGGGCTGGGATGGGAGGGATATATAGGGTGGAATCTGGGCTTGGATGGGAGGGTGGAATCAAGGTTCAAATCAAATCAAATCAAATTTTATTTGTCACATACACATGGTTAGCAGATGTTAATGCGAGTGTAGTGAAATGCTTGTGCTTCTAGTTCCGACAATGCAGTGATAACCAACAAGTAATCTAACTAACAATTCCAAAACTACTGTCTTATACACAGTGTAAGGGGATAAAGAATATGTACATAAGGATATATGAATGAGTGATGGTACAGAGCAGCATACAGTAGATGGTATCGAGTACAGTATATACATATGAGATGAGTATGTAGACAAAGTAAACAAAGTGGCATAGTTAAAGTGGCTAGTGATACATGTATTACATAAGGATGCAGTCGATGATGTAGAGTACAGTATATACGTATGCATATGAGATGAATAATGTAGGTAAGTAAAATTATATAAGGTAGCATTGTTTAAAGTGGCTAGTGATATATTTACATAATTTCCCATCAATTCCCATTATTAACGTGGCTGGAGTTGGGTCAGTGTCAATGACAGTGTGTTGGCAGCAGCCACTCAATGTTAGTGGTGGCTGTTTAACAGTCTGATGGCCTTGAGATAGAAGCTGTTTTTCAGTCTCTCGGTCCCAGCTTTGATGCACCTGTACTGACCTCGCCTTCTGGATGATAGCGGGGTGAACAGGCAGTGGTTCGGGTGGTTGATGTCCTTGATGATCTTTATGGCCTTCCTGTAACATCGGGTGGCATAGGTGTCCTGGAGGGCAGGTAGTTTGCCCCGGTGATGCGTTGTGCAGACCTCACTACCCTCTGGAGAGCCTTACGGTTGAGGGCGGAGCAGTTGTCGTACCAGGCGGTGATACAGCCCACCAGGATGCTCGATTGTGCATCTGTAGAAGTTTGTGAGTGCTTTTGGTGACAAGCCGAATTTCTTCAGCCTCCTGAGGTTGAAGAGGCGCTGCTGCGCCTTCTTCACGACGCTGTCAGTGTGAGTGGACCAATTCAGTTTGTCTGTGATGTGTATGCTGAGGAACTTAAACTTGCTACCCTCTCCACTACTGTTCTATCGATGTGGATAGGGGGTGTTCCCTCTGCTGTTTCCTGAAGTCCACAATCATCTCCTTAGTTTTGTTGACGTTGAGTGTGAGGTTATTTTCCTGACACCACACTCCGAGGGCCCTCACCTCCTTCCCTGTAGGCAGTCTCGTCGTTGTTGGTAATCAAGCCTACCACTGTTGTGTCGTCCGCAAACTTGATGATTGAGTTGGAGGCGTGCGTGGCCACGCAGTCGTGGGTGAACAGGGAGTACAGGAGAGGGCTCAGAACACACCTTGTGGGGCCCCCGTGTTGAGGATCAGCGGGGAGGAGATGTTGTTGCCTACCCTCACCACCTGGGGGCGGCCCGTCAGGAAGTCCAGTACCCAGTTGCACAGGGCGGGGTCGAGACCCAGGGTCTCGAGCTTGATGACGAGCTTGGAGGGTACTATGGTATTGAGTGCCGAGCTGTAGTCGATGAACAGCATTCTCACATAGGTATTCCTCTTGTCCAGGTGGGTTAGGCAGTGTGCAGTGTGGTTGAGATTGCATCGTCTGTGGACCTATTTGGGCAGTAAGCAAATTGGAGTGGGTCTAGGTGTCAGGTAGGGTGGAGGTGATATGGTCCTTGACTAGTCTCTCAAAGCACTTCATGATGACGGAAGTGAGTGCTACGGGCGGTAGTCGTTTAGCTCAGTTACCTTAGCTTTCTTGGGAACAGGAACAATGGTGGCCCTCTTGAAGCATGTGGGAACAGCAGACTGGTATAGGGATTGATTGAATATGTCCGTAAACACACCGGCCAGCTGGTCTGCGCATGCTCTGAGGGCGCGGCTGGGGATGCTGCCTGGGCCTGCAGCCTTGCGAGGGTTAACACGTTTAAATGTCTTACTCACTCGGCTGCAGTGAAGGAGAGACCGCATGTTTTCGTTGCAGGCCGTGTCAGTGGCACTGTATTGTCCTCAAAGCGGGCAAAAAAGTTATTTAGTCTGCCTGGGAGCAAGACATCCTGGTCCGTGACTGGGCTGGGTTTCTTCTTGTAGTCTGTGATTGACTGTAGACCCTGCCACATGCCTCTTGTGTCTGAGCCGTTGAATTGAGATTCCACTTTGTCTCTGTACTGACACTTAGCTTGTTTAATAGCCTTGCGGAGGGAATAGCTGAACTGTTTGTATTCGGTCATGTTGCCAGACACCTTGCCCTGATTAAAAGCAGTGGTTTGCGCTTTCAGTTTCACGCGAATGCTGCCATCAATCCACGGTTTCTGGTTAGGGAATGTTTTTATCGTTGCTATGGGAACGACATCTTCAACGCACGTTCTAATGAACTCGCACACCGAATCAGCGTATTCGTCAATATTTTTATCTGACGCAATACGAAACATGTCCCAGTCCACGTGATGGAAGCAGTCAGCTTGGTCGGACCAGCGTTGGACAGACCTCAGCGTGGGAGCCTCTTGTTTTAGTTTCTGCCTGTAGGCAGGGATCAGCAAAATGGAGTCGTGGTCAGCTTATCCGAAAGGGGGGCGGGGCAGGGCCTTATATGCGTCGCGGAAGTTAGAGTAACAATGATCCAAGGTTTTACCACCCCTGGTTGCGCAATCGATATGCTGATAAAATTTAGGGAGTCTTGTTTTCAGATTAGCTTTGTTAAAATCCCCAGCTACAATGAATGCAGCCTCCGGATAAATGGTTTCCAGTTTGCAAAGAGTTAAATAAAGTTTGTTCAGAGCCATCGATGTGTCTGCTTGGGGGATATATACGGCTGTGATTATAATCCAAGAGAATTCTCTTGGAAGATAACCTTGTTGTCAAGAGACTGGACATTGGCAAGAAGAATGCCGGGAGTGGTGCGCGATGTGCCCGTGTTCGGAGTCTGTCCAGAAGACCGCTACGTTTCCCTCTTTTACGGAGTTGTTTTTTTGGGTCGCTGCATGTGATCCATTCCGTTGTCCTGTTTGTAAGGCAGAACACAGGATCCGCGTCGCGGAAAACATATTCTTGGTCGTACTGATGGTGAGTTGACGCTGATCTTATATTCAGTAGTTCTTCTCGAATGTATGTAATGAAACCTAAGATGACCTGGGCTACTAATGTAAGAAATAACACGTAAAAAAAACAAAAAACTGCATAGTTTCCTAGGAACGCGAAGCGAGGCGGCCATCTCTGTCGGCGCCGGAAGTCAGAGTGGTTGGACTATGGGTGTAGTAGTTCAAGTCTGCTGTAATCAGGTTTAGCATTCTTTGCTTCATTAATCTACAGAAACATTTTTGTTAATCTAAAGGAAATCTCATAACATTAATCTAGAGACACATTGTTAATCTGAGACCCCGTCTCACTTTATTAATCTAGAGAAGCCATAGAGAGAAACCTCTACGCCTCACTGACTTCAAAAGGTTCATTAATCTGCATGAAAATGGAGATGGACTTCTGACAGGGCTGATAGTGATGAACTGGTGTTATTCTGTTTCAGCACAGTTATTCTATATCTCTCATATTTAATCTGGAATATGAACCGTGCCTAATGTTGTTAATTGATCCGGTTCATATCTTGATCCATGACGAGGAGTTTAATATCTTTTCATAATTCATATATAATACATTGGCCTTTATTTCCTGACATCTGAGAATCTGATTTATAAAAAAGAAACAAGTGAGTAGAACAAGACAATTTGAGAAATGTGTCTGAAAACAGTGATAATATTAGTTGACATATTTAGAAAAGTGGGCTGTGAGCCAACGTTTTTAAGGTGAACCTGGATTTAGTAATTTAGTCAGTCAGCTAGTGTCAGATGATCAGTGTGACGAGAGCTGAGAGTGGGCATCTTCATCTCATTCTATGGAGTTCTGGTGTTCAACACGTAGGGAAACACTGGGTTCTACCACCACCAGCAACAGACTATCACCACCGGCAACTGACTGGGTTCTATCACCACCGCAACTGACTGGGTTCTATCACCACCAGCAACTGACTGGGTTCTATCACCACCACAGACAGGGGTTCTATCACCACCAGCAACAGACTGGGTTCTATCACCAACAGCAACAGACTGGGTTCTATCACCACCAGCAACAGACTGGGTTCTATCACCACCAGCAACAGACTGGGTTCTATCACCACCAGTAACAGACTGGGTTCTATCACCACCAGCAACAGACTGGGTTCTATCACCACCAGCAACAGACTGGGTTCTATCACCACCAGCAACAGACTGGGTTCTATCACCACCAGCAACAGACTGGGTTCTATCACCACCAGCAACAGAGTTCCATCACCACCAGCAACTGACTGGGTTCCTATCACCACCAGCAACTGACTGGGTTCTATCACCACCAGCAACAGACTGGGTTCTACCACCACCAGCAACAGACTGGGATTCTACCACCACCAGCAACAGACTGGGTTCTATCACCAGCAACAACAGATCACCACCAGCAACAGACTGGGTTCTATCACCACCAGCAATGATATCACCACCAGCAACAGACTGGGTTCTATCACCACCAGCAACAGACTGGGTTCTATCACCACCAGCAACTACCACCACCAGCAACAGACTGGGTTCTATCACCACCAGCAACAGACTGGGTTCTATCACCACCAGCAACAGACTGGGTTCTCACCACCGGCCACTGGGTTCAACAGCAACAGACTGGGTTCCTATCACCACCAGCAACAGACTGGGTTCTATCACCACCAGCAACAGACTGGGTTCTATCACCACCAGCAACAGACAGACTGGGTTCTATCACCACCAGCAACAGACTGGGTTCTATCACCACCAGCAACAGACTGGGTTCTATCACCACCAGCAACAGACTGGGTTCTACCACCAACAGCAACAGACTGGGTTATATCACCACCAGCAACAGACTGGGTTCTATCACCACCAGCAACAGACTGGTTCTATCACCACCAGCAACAGACTGGGTTCTATCACCACCAACGTATTTAGGTTCTATCACCACCAGCAACAGACTGGGTTCTATCACCACCAGCAACAGACTGGGTTCTATCACCACCAGCAACAGACTGGGTTCTATCACCACCAGCAACAGACTGGGTTCTACCACCACCAGCAACAGACTGGGTTCTATCACCACCAGCAACAGACTGGGTTCTATCACCACCAGCAACAGACTGGGTTCTATCACCACCAGCAACAGACTGGGTTCTATCACCACCAGCAACAGACTGGGTTCTATCACCACCAGCAACAGACTGGGTTCTACCACCACCAGCAACAGACTGGGTTCTATCACCACCAGCAACAGACTGGGTTCTATCACCACCAGCAACAGACTGGGTTCTATCACCACCAGCAACAGACTTGGTTCTATCACCACCAGCAACAGACTTGGTTCTATCACCACCAGCAACAGACTGGGTTTCTATCACCACCAGAAAAGGCTTGGATTCGATCAGATCCGTTACGACACCCGCAAAGCGTGTGGAACTGCGTTATTTCTGTTAAACCTACAAGCTGACTCCCGGCATTATACCTATAGCGGACACTGCGTTCCTATCACTCCAAAGGAAGAGCTGGGAGTACAGTTGTATGTAGTATGATGTAATGCTGTTACTGATGGTTGTGGTGTACACTAAGCAAAGAGTCAAATTATGTGATCCTGTATAGGTGCTGTTGTTATTGTTGATGTCTCTGTATCTCTGCTCCCATAAGAGCATCAAGGCTAGTCAACTTCACAATCTCAGAAACAAAAACATGACAGAGATATTCTAACAGAGACTGAAACAGAGATTAACTGTGTTTAAGTGGTTATAATGAAACCAGTCCCCATATTTCCCTACAGAGACATTATACTTTTTATTAATCAAGTTGTGGTTTACATGCAATTTCAACTCCAATCCATTCTGTTGATCCTAAATCTCTTCTCCCTCGTGGGAGTGAGTTCAATTGTGCGTAGGAAATTAAGTTTCTAGTGTAATGATTTAAAGAGATTGGTCTCAGGAGTGGTCCTCTGCCTTAATAACATCTTATCTGCTCTTCATTTAGCACTATTGTGGTCAGATCAACTAATTAAGATTTTGTTATAACCAGGGTTCTGTTATAGCCTGGGTTCTGATATAATGTAATGTTATAGCCTGGGTTCTGTTATAGCCTGGGTTCTGTTACAATATTATGTTATAGCCTGGGTTCTGATATAGTATTCTGTTATAACCTAGGTGTTGTTAAGTGTTCTGAGCCTGGGTACTGTGACAGCCTGGGTTTCTGTTATAGTCTCTATTAAATCATGGGTTCTGTTATAATGTTCTGTTATAGCCTAGGTTCTGTTATATATCCTGGGTTCTGTTATAATGTTCTGTTATAGTCTGAGTTGTGTTATAACCTGGGTTTCTATTATAGCCTGGGTTCTGATATAATGTTACGTTATATCCTTTGGTTCTGTTATAGCCTGGTTCTGATATAATGTTATGTTATATCATTGGTTCTGTTATAGCCTGGGTTCTGTTATAGCCTAGGCCATAATGTTCTGTTATCGCCTGGGTTCTGCTATAGTATTATGTTATAACCTAGGTGCTGTTAAAGAATGTTCTGTTATCCTGGGTATTGTGACAGCCTGGGTTCTGTTATAGTCTGGTTCTATTATATATCCTGGGTTCTGTTATAATGTTCTGTTATAGCCTGGGTTCTGTTGTAATCTGGATTCTGTTATATTCTGAGTTCTGTTATAGTCTGGGTTCTGTTACAGACTGTGTTCTGCTTTAATGTTCTATAATAGCCTGGGTTCTGTTATAATGTTCTGTTACAGTCTGGGTTCTAAATCCTGTCTCCTAAATCCTGTCTTAAGGGCAACCATGGCATCCATCAGAGTGAGAGGCATCCATCCACGGGTAAGAGTCTAGCTAACTACATTTTCAGATATTACACGCTTCTAATTTTGTCAGAAAGTCATTTTCATTTCACTGTTAGCTAGCTGGTCGCTAGCTAACATTACGTGTATGATCTGTGTAGTAATATTATTAGTATCTGAGCGATTTGCATTGCTAGTTACCATAACCCTGTTTATATAATAGCCCCAGATATATATAGGTTTAATATAGTTTTATCTAATTGTTGTATAAGATGAATGAGTGAGTATGATACTGTTTACACAATTTTTACAATGTGATTTTGACTGTTTAATGAAGGAAAACTCAAAAGGGAATTGTTTGAACTAAATCAGAGGGACCGTCCCTGAGCCCAGTTAGGGTCAGACA
Source organism: Oncorhynchus keta (assembly GCF_023373465.1). NCBI lineage: Eukaryota > Metazoa > Chordata > Actinopteri > Salmoniformes > Salmonidae > Oncorhynchus > Oncorhynchus keta. Next base: position 20,788 of record NW_026287766.1, read on the forward strand.
TCCTGGACCGCCCCTGAGCCCAGTTAGGGTCAGACATCCTGGACCGCCCTGAGCCCAGTTAGGGTCAGACATCCTGGACCGCCCCTGAGCCCAGTTAGGTCAGACATCCTGGACCGCCCCTGAGCCCAGTTAGGGTCAGACATCCTGGACCGGAGCCCAGTTAGGGTCAGACACATGAGCCCTAGGGACCGCCCCCTGAGCCCAGTTAGGGTCAGACATCCTGGACCGCCCCCTGAGCCCAGTTAGGTCAGACATCCTGGACCGCCCCTGAGCCCAGTTAGGGTCAGACATCCTGGACCGCCCTGAGCCCAGTTAGGGTCAGACATCCTGGACCGCCCCTGAGCCCAGTTAGGGTCAGACATCCTGGACCGCCCCTGAGCCCAGTTAGGGTCAGACATCCTGGACCGCCCCTGAGCCCAGTTAGGTTCAGACATCCTGGACCGCCCCTGAGCCCAGTTAGGGTCAGACATCCTGGACCGCCCCTGAGCCCAGTTAGGGTCAGACATCCTGGACCGCCCCTGAGCCCAGTTAGGGTCAGACATCCTGGACCGCCCCTGAGCCCAGTTGGGTCAGACATCCTGGACCGCCCCTGAGCCCAGTTAGGGTCAGACGTCCTGGACCGCCCCTGAGCCCAGTTAGGGTCAGACATCCTGGACCGCCCCTGAGCCCAGTTAGGGTCAGGCATCCTGGACCGCCCCTGAGCCCAGTTAGGGTCAGACATCCTGGACCGCCCCTGAGCCCAGTTAGGGTCAGACATCCCGCCCCTGAGCCCAGTTAGGGTTTAGACATCCTGGACCGCCCCTGAGCCCAGTTAGGGTCAGGCATCCTGGACCGCCCCTGAGCCCAGTTAGGGTCAGGCATCCTGGGACTGCCCCTGAGCCCAGTTAGGGTCAGACATCCTGGACCGCCCCTGAGCCCAGTTAGGGTCAGACATCCACCGCCCTGAGCCCAGTTAGGGTCAGACATCCTGGACCGCCCCTGAGCCCAGTTAGGGTCAGACATCCTGGGACAGCCCTTTTCTGCCATTCCGAATAAAACCCAACTTTGAGAAATTATCACCGGACCATGTTTTTCTCCATTAGGAGGGGACAAAGGTTGTAAAGATTGCTGAATCTTTTAACCATACCACGTTGTTAAACTCTTAGACTATCGATAGCGACAGAATGAGAACAAGTCTTTGATATTAATTACTAGTCTGCAGCTAGGAATTCGGTATCATTGAACGCGAAGAATGACAACCGCCGAAACATCCATTCTATAACAAATGTCACTCTGAACTATCCCCTCTAACCAAGACAGAGAGAGAGAGAGGGAGAGAGACAGACAATTCTACAAAGAAACAAACTTTTCACCAGCGATCAAGACGACACACTGAGCGTAAATATATATATTGATTGCAATTGTTCCCAAATGAGTGAGCGTCCATGTGTAAAGGATTAGCATTTCAATTGTTATAATTATTAACTCTGTAGTGACTTCTCAGTCAACCCCACTTCTCTCTTGTCTAACAAGCCGCCATGCCGGTTCAGCCCACTAGGCACATTTTCCTATAATTTCATGTAACCACATTTACCATGTTTGTTTGTTTATGCATTTCTGTGAATTACTTAGTTGGTAATAAATCAATTATTTAAGACAATTGATGTATGGATGACTCATAGTGAAGACTGGGTTCGTGCAGATAGCCAACATTTACGACGTTTGGAATGAGACTAACGTGAGGTAAAATAAATAAATCAATAATCAGAAGACTATTGATCAGACATGAAAATATCTGAAAGGTTATATTGGGAAATTATAACTTTGTAATCTGAATACTTTCCTTGGTGCCCCGACGTCCTAGTTAATTACAGTTACATGATTATTCAGTTTAATTGCGTAATACTGATTACAGGAATCTTTGATAAAAACTAAGTCTTCAATTTAATGATAGTAAAGACACGACACACGGCAGCAGCTACTCTTGCTGGGGTCCAAACATATTAAAGCGCTTACATTGCATATAAAACAGTACATTATATATCATTATCACACCACTACATATATACAATCCAAAATGTTTAATACCACCATACAACAATATCACAATCTATGTGTCTGTACCTTTGTGTGTGTCTCTTCACAGTCCCCGTTGTTCCAAAGGGTATATTTTTACCTGTTTTTAAAATCATATTCTACTTCTTGCATCAGTTACCTTATGTAGAATGGATTTCCATGTAGTCATGGCTCTATATATTACTGTGAGCCTCCCGTAGTCTGTTCTGGACTTGGGGACAGTGAAGAGACCTCTGGTGGCATGTCTTGAGGGGTATGCATTGGTGTCCGAGCTGTGTGGTAGTATTTTAAACAGACAGTTCGGTACATTCAGCTGTCAACACCTCTTACAAAATGAAGTCAATCTCTCTTCCACTTTGAGCCATGAGAGATTGACATGTATGTCATTAATATTAGCTTTCCGTTTATTTTAAAGGGCCAGCCGTGCTGCCCTGTTCTGAGCCAACTGCAATTTGCCCAAGTCCTTCTTTGTGGCACCTAATCACACCACTGAACAGTAGTCTAGGTGCAACAAAACTAGGGCCTATGTTGATAGTGTTGTTAAAAAGGCAGAGCAACGCTTTATTAAGGACAGACTTCTCCCCATCTACAGACTACTATCAATATGTTTTGACGATGACAAATCAAATCAACGTTTGTCACGCGCGCTGGCTCTAACCAATAGTGCAAAAAAATGTGCAAAATAATTGTACAAAATAGTGCAAAAATAGTGCAATAGTGCAAAAAAAGGTGTTAGGTGAACAATAGGTAAGTAAAGAAATAAAACAACAGTAAAAAGACAGGCTATATACAGTAGTGAGACTATAAAAGTAGCGAGGCTACATACAGACACTGGTAAGTCAGGATGATTGAGGTAGTATGTACATGTAGATATGGTTAAAGTGACTATGCATATATGATGAACAGAGAGTAGCAGTGTAAAAAGAGGGGTTGGGAAACAAACTGCAGCTCTTTGTTAACTTCTTCGATATAGGGGCGCTCTTTTAATTTTTGGATAAAAACTTTCGTTTTAAACAAGATATTTTGTCACGAAAAGATGCTCGACTATGCATATAATTTACATCTTTGGAAAGAAAACACTCTGACGTTTCCAAATCTGCAAAGATATTATCTGTGAGTGCCACAAAACTGATGCTACAGGCGAAACCAAGATGAAATTTCAAACAGGAAATGCCCCAGATTTGGAATGCGCTTTGTTCCAATGTCTCCTTATATGGCTGTGAATGCGCAAGAAATGAGCCTACACTTTCAGTCGTTTCCCCAAGGTGTCTGCAGCATTGTGACGTATTTGTAGGCATATCATTGGAAGATTGACCATAAGAGACTACATTTACCAGGTGCTCCGGTTGGTGTCCTCCGTTGCAATTATTGCGCAATCTCCAGCTGCGTGCATTTTTCCATTTGGTTCAGAGGAGAAACCAAACTGCCACGAATGACCTATCATGGAATAGATATGTGAAAAACACCTTGAGGATTGATTCTAAACGTTTGTCATGTTTCTGTCGATATTATGGAGTTAATTTGGAAAAAAGTTTGGCGTTGTAATGACTGAATTTTGGGGTTTTTTCTTAGCCAAACGTGATGAACAAAACGGAGCGATTTCTCCTACACAAATAATTTGCTATCTAACTGAGAGTCTCCTCATTGAAAACATCCGAAGTTCTTCAAAGGTAAATTATTTTATTTGAATGCTTTTCTTGTTTTTGTGAAAATGTTGCCTGCTGAATGCCAGGCTTAATGCTATGCTAGCTATCAATACTCTTACACAAATGCTTGTGTAGCTATGGTTGAAAAGCATATTTTGAAAATCTGAGATGACAGTGTTGTTAACAAAAGGCTAAGCTTGTGAGCCAATATTTATTTCATTTAATTTGCGATTTTCATGAATAGTTAACGTTGCGTTATGGTAATGAGCTTGAGGCTATAATTACGCTCCCAGATACGGGATTGCTCGACGCAACAGGTTAAAACTTCTTATGGCTGAGATCCCGTTACCGGGAGCGACATAACAACATCCAGTGAAAGTACAGGGCGCCATATTCAAAGAACAGAAATCTCATGATCTCATTATCTTATATCGTTTTCATGGTAGTCTTGTTGTTAATCCCACCACAGTGTCGCCAAAGTCGAGGATTGGTAGGATGGTCAGTTTTACAAGGGTATGTTTGGCAGCATGAGTGAAGGATGCTTTGTTGCGAAATAGGAAGCCAATTCTAGATTTAACTTTGGATTGGAGATGTTTGATATGGGTCTGGAAGGAGATTTTACAGTCTAACCAGACACCTAAGTATTTGTAGTTGTTCACGTATTCTAAGTCAGAGCCGTCCAGAGTAGTGATGTAGGACAGGCGTGTAGGTGCAGGTCGCGATCGGTTGAAGAGCATGCATTTAGTTTTACTTGTATTTAAGAGCAATTGGAGGCCACGGAAGGAGAGTTGTATGGCATTGAAGCTTGGAGGGTTGTTAACACAGTGTCCAAAGAAGGGCCAGAAGTATACAGAATGGTGTCGTCTGCGTAGAGGTGGATCAGAGACTCACCAGCAGCAAGAGCGACCTCATTGATGTATACAGAGAAGAGAGTCAGTCCAAGAATTGAACCCTGTGGCACCCCCATAGAGACTGCCAGAGGTCCGGACAGCAGACCCTCCGATTTGAAACACTGAACTCTATCAGAGAAGTAGTTGGTGAACCAGGCGAGGCAATCATTTGAGAAACCAAGGCTGTCGAGTCTGCCGATGAGGATGTGGTGATTGACAGAGTCGAAAGCCTTGGCCAGATCAATGAATACGGCTGCACAGTAATGTTTCTTATCGATGGCGGTTAAGATATCGTTTAGGACCTTGAGCGTGGCTGAGATGCACCCATGACCAGCTCTGAAACCAGATTGCATAGCAGAGAAGGTATGGTGAGATTCGAAATGGTCGGTAATCTGTTTGTTGACTTGGCTTTCGAAGACCTTAGAAAGGCATGGTAGGATAGATTTAGTTCTATAGCAGTTTGGGTCAAGAGTGTCCCCCCCTTTGAAGAGGGGGATGACCGCAGCTGCTTTCCAATCTTTGGGAATCTCAGATGACACGAAAGAGAGGTTGAACAGGCTAGTAATAGGGGTGGCAACAATTTTGGCAGATCATTTTAGAAAGAAAGGGTCCAGATTGTGTAGCCCGGCTGATTTGTAGGGGTCCAGATTTTGCAGCTGTATCAGAACATCAGCTGAACGGATTTGGGAGAAGGAGAAATGGGGAAGGCTTGGGCAAGTTGTTGTTGGGGGTGCAGTGCTGTTGACCGGGGTAGGAGTAGCCAGGTGGAAAGCATGGCCAGCCGTAGAAAAATGCTTGTTGAAATTCTCAATTATGGTGGATTTATCAGTGGTGACAGTGTTTCCTGTCTTCAGTGCAGTGGGCAGCTGGGAGGAGGTGTTCTTATTCTCCATGGACTTTATAGTGTCCCAGAACTTTTTTGAGTTAGTGTTGCAGGAAGCAAATTTCTGCTTGAAAAAGCTAGCCTTGGCTTTTCTAACTGCCTGTGTATAATGGTTTCTAGCTTCCCTGAACAGCTGCATATAACGGGGGCTGTTCGATGCTAATGCAGAACGCCATAGGATGTTTTTGTGTTGGTTAAGGGCAGTCAGGTCTGGGAAGAACCAAGGGCTATATCTGTTCCTGGTTCTACATTTCTTGAATGGGGCATGTTTATTTAAGATGGTTAGGAAGGCATTTAAAAAAAATATCCAGGCATCCTCTACTGACAGGATGAGATCAATATCCTTCCAGGATACCCCGGCCAGGTCGATTAGAAAGGCCTGCTCGCTGAAGTGTTTCAGGGAGCGTTTTACAGTGATGAGTGGAGGTCGTTTGACCGCTGACCCATTACGGATGCAGGCAATGAGGCAGTGATCGCTGAGATCTTGGTTGAAGACAGCAGAGGTGTATTTAGAGGGGAAGTTGGTTAGGATGATATCTATGAGGGTGCCCGTGTTTAAGGCTTTGGGAGGTACCTGGTAGGTTCATTGATAATTTGTGTGAGATTGAGGGCATCAAGTTTAGATTGTAGGATGGCTGGGGTGTTAAGCATGTTCCAGTTTAGGTCGCCTAGCAGCATGAGCTCTGAAGATAGATGGGGTGCAATCAGTTCACATATGGTGTCCAGAGCACAGCTGGGGGCAGAGGGTGGTCTATAGCAGGCGGCAACGGTGAGACACTTGTTTTTAGAGAGGTGGATTTTTAAAAGTAGAAGTTCAAATTGTTTGGGTACAGACCTGGATAGTAGGACAGAACTCTGCAGGCTATCTTTGCAGTAGATTGCAACACCGCCCCCTTTGGCAGTTCTATCTTGTCTGAAAATGTTGTAGTTTGGAATTAAAATGTCAGAATTTTTGGTGGTCTTCCTAAGCCAGGATTCAGACACAGCTAGAACATCCGGGTTGGCAGAGTGTGCTAAAGCAGTGAATAGAACAAACTTAGGGAGGAGGCTTCTAATGTTAACATGCATGAAACCAAGGCTATTACGGTTACAGAAGTCGTCAAAAGAGAGCGCCTGGGGAATAGGAGTGGAGCTAGGCACTGCAGGGCCTGGATTCATCTCTACATCGCCAGAGGAACATAGGAGGAGTAGAATAAGGGTGCGGCTGAAAGCAATAAGAATTGGTCGTCTAGAACGTCTGCAACAGAGAGTAAAAGGAGGTTTCTGGGGGCGATAAAATAGCATCAAGGTATAATGTACACACAAAGGTATGGTAGGATGTGAATACAGTGGAGGTAAACCTAGGTATTGAGTGATGAAGAAGAGATATTGTCTCTAGAAACATCATTGAAACCAGGAGATGTCATTGCATGTGTGGGTGGTGGAACTAATAGGTTGGATAAGGTATAGTGAGCAGGAATAGAGGCTCTACAGGGAAATAAGCCAATAAACACGAACCAGAACAGCAATGGACAAGACATATTGACATTAAGGAGAGGCATGCTTAGTCGAGTGATCAAAAGGGTCCAGTGAGTGGAGAGGTTGGTTGGGGTTCACGGCGATTTAGACAGCTAGCCAGGCCATCGGTAGCAAGCTAGCATAGGATGGAGGTCTGTTATTAGCCACCTCTTGCGTTTCGTCAGTAGATTAGTGGGGTTCCGTGTGGTATAGGAGATTAATCCAAATAACACAACAACAACAAAAATAAAAACAATAGATATAGTTATAGAGGCCCAAGAAGAAAACATAATAAAAATAAATAAATTGTCCGATTGTCTATTCAGATAGCAGCCGGTAAGACAGCTAACGGTTAGCAGGCCGCAGATGGGCGTTCAGGTAACGTCGCGACGGAGGAGCCAGCCGGATAACTCCTTTGGGTAGATAACGTCGGCAGTCCAGTTGTGAAGGCCCGGTGGGGCTCGGCGTAGGCAGTAAAACGGGTCCGGATAGGAGACTGTAGCCCAGGAGTGATTGTTTGCTCCGAATCGACGAAAGCCGATAGTCACACGGATAGCAGCTAGCTAGCTGTGAGATCGAGGTATGAATGTCCAGAGAGCAGTTGAAATCCAGGGACATGGAGAGAAAAATTGGTCCGGTATGTTCCGTTCCGAGCCGCGCTGCGCTGCGCCGTACAAAACTGGAGATAGATTTTCGAGCTAAAGGATAGCTGATGACCACAAACCGTGGTTAGCTGAATACTAACGATTTGCCAGTAAAGAAGCTAACTAGCTTCTGAACTAGCTTCTGGATTAGCTTCTGGATTAGCTTCTGGGCTAGCTTCTGGCTAGCTCCTGGCTAGCTTCTGGCTAGTTTCTGGCTAGCTTCTTGGAGTTTCTGGCTAGCTTCTTGGAGGATTGCAGATTTGAGGTAAATAATACTTTTTTATAAATATAAATTGGTGAGGCGGGTTGCAGGAGAGTGTTTTGAAGATGAGTTGATGGAAAATAAAAATAAAATGTATGTGAAAAAAAGTTGTAAATATATATATATATATACGGGACACGACAAGACGAGGACAAAAGACGTCTGATTGCTATGCCATCTTGGGGGAAAAAGACAAAACAAACATTCAGATAGGATGATGGGGACAATTTCAGAAACATAAGAGGGCAACAGTACTTCTGCAAAGTTTCAGAATGATAAATTCTGGAATAAGTGTGCTACTGACATTTAGCATGAAGTCACCCAGGTGTCCCACACAAGTAGCCCAAATGTACCCAAGTGGCCAAATTGATGAAGTTATACATTTTGAAGCAAATAACGAAATACAAAATACCAAAATGGTATTCTAACACACCCCAAAAAAATAAGAAAAAAATAAGAAAAAGATATACATTTAAAAAGAACAATAACAAAATAAAAACACTTTCAATATTTGGAAGACCCTCAGTCCTCTACACAATATTGTGCTTCTGATGCCATGTGCCATAGCAGTCTCTTTCTGCTGTAAAGCAGAGGGTCACCAAGCATGTGGTGCAGGTGATGGGGGACTTAATTTTGCAAAGAACACAACGACGCCTCCATGCTGTGCCCTTTTGGCCCTGAGGCACATCCATGCGTTTTTTCTTTTTATTGTTGTATCATTATCTTTAAAATGAACAAGATAAAACAAACATTCAGATAGGACGATGGGGACAATTTCAGTGAAAAATATAAGAGGGCAACAGTACTTGTGCATAGATTCAGAATGATAACTTCCAAAATAAGTGTGCTACATTACATTTATCATGAAGTCACCCAGGTGTCCCACACAAGTAGCCCAAATGTACCCAAGTGTCCAAATTGGTGAAGGTATACATTTGGAAACAAATAACTATATACAAAATGCCAAAATGGTATTCTATCACACCCAACCCAAAAATAGAGAAAAAAAAATTAGAAAAAAAATATGAAGACAAAAATATATACATTTACAAAATAACATTGGTAACTATTTACACACTTTCAATATTTGGAAGACCCTCAGTCCTCTATCAAATCAAATGTATTTATATAGCCCTTCGTACATCAGCTAATATCTCAAAGTGCTGTGCAGAAACCCAGCCTAAATCCCCAAACAGCAAGCAATGCAGATGTAGAAGCACGGTGGCTAGGACAAACTTCCTAGAAAGGCCAAAACCTAGGAAGAAACCTAGAGAGGAACCAGGCTATGTGGGGTGGCCAGTCCTCTTCTGGCTGTGCCAGGTGGAGATTATAACAGAACATGGCCGAGATTTTCAAACGTTCATAGATGACCAGCAGGGTCAAAGAATAATAATCACAGTAGTTGTAGAGGATGCAACAGGACAGCACCTCAAGAGTAAATATGAACAGTTTAGGGTTCCATAGCCGCAGGCAGAACAGTTGAAACTGGAACAGCAGCAAGGCCAGGTGGACTGGGAAAGCAAGGAGTCATCATGCCAGGTAGTCCTGACACATGGTCCTAAGGCTCAGGTCTTCAGAGAGAGAGAAAGAGAGAATTAGAGAGAGCATACTTAAATTCACACAGGACACCGGATAAGACAGAAGAAGTACTCCAGATATAACAAACTGACCCTAGCCCCCGACACATAAACTACTGCAGCATAAATACTGGAGGCTGAGACAGGAGGGGTCAGGAGGCACTGTGGCCCCTGGACAGGGCCAAACAGGAAGGATATACCATCACCCACTTTGCCAAAGCTCTACACAATATTGTGCTGCTGAGGTATAATAAACAGATATATATATATATATATAGAGTACAGGGAACATAAGGTTGAATATATTATTATAGACCTGCTAGATCTACTGTCTTTATTATATATAACTGACAAATTTACAAACGCTCAACACCCATTGAATATGGCCATTGTCAGTAAACATTGGTAAAAAATCTATGGTTGTTTAGTACATGGCCTCACATGTGAATCCTTAAAGGGATGGATGGGGCTTAAAGTTTAAGATTGTGTGAACAATGCTGAATAGGTGTAAACAAAGAAGAGCTATCCAGTAAGTGTACTAAAACATTCAAGGGCCATTTTTTCAAAAGTGAGTTTATCTACTTTCAAAGCAGAATTACTTTCCCACTGTTCATCAATTGTAGTGTGTGGTATACCATTTTCTAACTCTGAGTCTCTACTTTTATCGAATGTAAAAAACACCATTTCAAATTCTGCTACATAAAACCGAATCGAGCCGATCGGTCACATTTTAGTATATGGTTTTCATATTAATGCGAAACTCCTGTTCTTTTTCAAAGATTTTTCAGAAAAACAAGCGTATCTCTGTGAAATGTCAACAGAGCACTGAGCATACCTCAAGCTTTAATGTTCTAAACCTTTTTTATTTAATTCAGCTTATATCATGTTAATTTTGCTTTATGTTACCCGCTGAAACAACTTTGCAGAAAATGTCAAATCAATGTCAAATCCTCAAAAGTCTCTATGAGAAGCGGCACTGCTCTGTCAACAGAGCTTGGTGTTTATTATCGGATGCATTAGGTTATGGAATCTGATCTCTTGATACAATTGCTACCCAGACTATCTGCATTGACGTTTTTGATCTCTTTTAAATCGTCACATACGCTGCTGCTACTGTTTATTTTCTATCCTGTTGCCAAGTCACTTGACCTCTACCTATATCTACATATCAACTTCAATTACATTGTACACCTGCAGATGGACTTGGTACTGGTACCCTGTGTATACAGTTGAAGTCAGACGTTTAAATACACCTTAGCCAAATACATTTAAACTCACTTTTTCACAATGTTTGACATTTAATCCTACTAAAAATTCCCTGACTTAGGTCAGTTAGTAATAATAATAATAATAATATAATATAATAATAATATATGCCATTTAGCAGACGCTTTTATCCAAAGCGACTTACAGTCATGTGTGCATACATTCTACGTATGGGTGGTCCCGGGAATCAAACCCACTACCCTGGCGTTACAAGCGCCATGCTCTACCAACTGAGCTACAGAAGGACCCAGTTAGGATCATTAATCATTAATTTTAAGAATGTGACATTTCAGAATAATAGCAGAGAGAATGATTTATTTCAGCTTTCATTTCTTTCATCACAATCCCACTGGGTCAGAAGTTTACATACACTCATTCGTATTTGGTAGCATTGCCTTTAAATTGTTTAACTTAGGTCAAACATTTTGCGTAGCCTTCCACAATCTTCCCACAAAAAGTTGGGTGAATTTTGTCCCATTGCACCTGAGAGAGCTGCTGTAACTGAGTCAGGTTTGTAGGCCTTCTTGCTCGTACACGCTTTTAGTTCTGCCCACAAATGTTCTATAGGACTGAGGTCAGGGCTTTGTGATGGCCACTCCAATACCTTGACTTTGTTGTCCTTAAGCCATTTGCCACAACTTTGGAAGTATGCTTGGGGTCATTGTCCATTTGGAAGATCCATTTGCGTCCAAGCTTTAACTTCCTGACTGATGTCTTGAGATGTTGCTTCAATATATCCACAAATTGTTCTTTCCTCATGATGCCATCTATTTTGTGAAGTGCACCAGTCCCCCTGCAGCAAAACACCCCCACAAAATGATGCTGCCACCTCCGTGCTTCACGGTTTGGATGGTGTTCTTCGGCTTGCAAGCTTCCCCCTTTTTCCTCCAAACATAAAGATGTTCATTATGGCCAAACAGTTCTATTTTTTTGTTTCATCAGACCAGAGGACATTTCTCCAAAAAGTATGATCTTTGTCCCCATTTGCAATTGCAAAACAAAGTCTCGCTTTTTAATGGCAGTTTTGGAGCAGTGACTTCTTCCTTGCTGAGCAGCCTTTAAGGTTATGTCAAAAAAGACTCATTTGACTGTGGATATAGATACTTTTGCATCCGTTTCTACCAGCATCTTCACAAGGTCCTTTGCTGTTATTCTGGGATTGATTATGCACTTTTCGCACCAAAGTACATTCATCAATGTACTTTGTATGCCTAGAGGTATGACGGCTGCTTGGTCCCATGGTGTTTATACTTGCGTACTATTGTTTGTACAGATGAATGTGGTCCCTTCAGGCATTTGGAAATTGCTACCAAGGATGAACCAGACTTTTGATTATTCCATGAGGCACTGAGTTTGAAGGTAGGCCTTGAAATACATCCACAGGTACACCTCCAATTGACTCAAATTATGTAAATGTGCCTATCAGAAACTTCTAAAGCCATGACATAATTTTCTGGAATTTTCCAAGCTGTTTAAAGGCACAGTCAACTTAGTGTATGTACACTTCTGACCCACTGGAATTGTGATACAGTGAATTATAAGTTAAATAATCTGTCTGTAAACGATTGTTGGAAAAATGATGTGTCATGCACAAAGTAGATGTCCTAACCAACTTGCCAAAACTTTTAGTTTGTTAACAAGAAATTTGTGGAGTGGTTGAAAAACGAGTTTTAATGACTCCAACCTAAGTGTATGTAAACTTCTGACTTCTGACTTCAACTGTATAAGTTATCATTCCTCATTGTGTATTTATTCCTTGTGTTATTATCTTTCTATTCTTTTTGTCTATTTTTCTCTCTGCCTTGAAGGGCCCATAATCAATCAATTAAATGTATTTATAAAGCCCTTCTTACATCAGCTGACATCACAAAGTGCTGCAAAAAAAACCCAGCCTAAAACCCCAAAAAGCAAGCAATGTAATATATGCCATTTAGCAGATGCTTTTATCCAAAGCGACTTACAGTCATGTGTGCATACATTCTACGTATGGGTGGTCCCGGGATCGAACCCACTACCCTGGCGTTACAAGCGCCATGCTCTACCAACTGAGCTACAGAAGGACCAATGTAGGTGTAGAAGCACGGTGACTTGGAAAAACTCCCTAGAAATGCAAGAACCTCGGAAGAAACCTAGAGAGGAAGCGGGATATGAGGGTGGCCAGTCCTCTTCTGGCTGTGCCGGGTGGAGATTATAACAGAAAATGGCCAAGATGTTCAAATATTCATAGATGACAATCAGGGTCAAATAATAATTATCACAGTGGTTGTAGAGGGTGCAACAGGTCAGCACCTCAGGAGTAAATGTCAGTTGGCTTTTCATAGCCAATCATTCAGAGTATCTCTACCACTTCTGCTGTCTCTAGAGAGTTGAAAACAGCAGGTCTGGGACAGGTAGCACGTCCGGTGAACAGGTCAGGGTTCCATAGCCGCAGGCAGAACAGTTGAAACTGGAGTAGCAGCACGATCAGGTGGACTGGGGACAGTAAGGAGTCATCAGGCCTGTCACGCCCTAACCATAGAGAGCTGTTTATTCTCTATGTTGGTTGGGGTGTGATAGTGACTAGTGTGGGTCATCTAGGTGATTAATGATTTATGTTGGCCTGGTATGGTTCCCAATCAGAGACAGCTGTTTATCGTTGTCTCTGATTGGGGATCATATTTTGTTAGCCATTTTCCCTATTGTGTTTTGTGGGATCTTGTCTACAGTTAGTTGCCTCTGTGCACACCAGTAACTTCACGTTTAGTTTGGTAGTTTGTTGTTTTGTTCGGTGTTCATTTATTAAAGGATAATGTACGCCTACCATGCTCCACCTTGGTCCAATCATTACAACGATCGTGACAGGGCCAGGTAGTCCTGAGGCATGGTCCTAGGGCTCAGGTCCTCCGAGAGAGTAAGAAAGAGAAAGAAATAAAGAGAGAAAGAGAGAGAGAATTAGAGAGACGATACTTAAATTCACACAGGACACCGGATAAGACAGGAGAAATACTCCAGATATAACAGACTGACACTAGCCCCACAACACAGAAACTATTGCAGCATAAATACTGGAGACTGAGGCAGGAGGGGTCAGGAGACACTGGGGCCCCGTCCGACCATACCCCCAGACAGGGCCAAATAGGTAGGATATAACCCCCCCCACATTGCCAAAGCACAGCCCCCACACCACCAGAGGGATATCTTCAACCACCAACTTACAATCCTGAGACAAGTCCAAGTATAGCCCACAAAGATCTCCCCATGGCACAAACCCAAGGGAGGGGGCGCCAACCCAGACAGGAAGATCAGGTCAGTGACTCAACCCACTCAAGTGACGCACCCCTCCTAGGGACGGCATGGAAGAACACCAGTAAGTCAGTGACTCAGCCCCTGTAATGGGGTTTGAAGCAGAGTATCCCAGTGGAGAGAGGGGAACCGGCCAGGCAGACAGCAAGGAGGGTTCGTTGCTCCAGTGCCTTTCCGTTCACCTTCACACTCCTGTGTCAGACTACACTCAAACATAGGACCTACTGAAGAGATGAGTCTTCAATAAAGACTTAAAGGTCGAGACCGAGTCACGTCTCTCGCATGAGTAGGCAGACCATTCCATAACAATGGAGCTCTATGGGAGAAAGCCCTGCCTCCAGCTGTTTGCTTAGAAATTCTAGGGACAGTAAGGAGGCCTGCATCTTGTTACTATATCGTATGTGTAGGTATGTACAGACGGACCAAATCGGAAAGATAGGTAGGAGCAAGCCCATGTAATGCTTTGTAGGTTAACAGTAGAATCTTGAAATCAGCCCTTGCCTTAACAGGAAGCCAGTGTAGAGTGGCAAGCACTGGAGTAATATGATACATTTTTTGGGTTCTAGTCAAGATTCTAGCAGCCATATTTAGCACTAACTGAAGTTTATTTAGTGCTTTATCCAGATAGTCAGAAAGTAGAGCAATGCAGTCGTCTAATCTAGAAGTTACAAAAGCATGGGTTCATTTTTCTGCATCATTTTTTTCAAGAAAGTTGTACAACCATCAAGATTTATTGTCAGATTCAACAGAAGATCTCTTTGTTTTTTAGGACCTAGACCAAGCATCTCTGTTTAAAAGTAGAGGGTCTTAAACCAAACTGAAGTGTTTCGTATACATTGTTTGTCTTCAGGAATGGAGTGAGTTGCTGCCCAGCAGCTTTTTCTAAAACTTTTGAGAGGAATGGGAGATTCGATATAGCTTGCTTCAGAGCTCGGGTATGTTCTGTATACCAAGGAGCTAGTTTCTTACGACAAATGTTTTTGTTTTTAGGTGTGCAACTGTATCTAGGGTATTACGCAAGGTTAAATTGAGGCCTGCATCTCCCGTAAGAATTTCAGTTAGTCTATGTCACGCCCTGGTCGAACTATTTTGTGTTTTTCTTCATGTAGTTGGTCAGGCCAGGGCGTGACATGGGTTTGTATGTGGTGTGTAGCTTAGTGGGGTTGTAGCTTAGTGGGGTTGTAGCTTAGTGGGGTGTTCTAGGAAAGTCTATGGCTGTCTGAAGTGGTTCTCAATCAGAGGCAGGTGGTTATCGTTGTCTCTGATTGGGAACCATATTTAGGCAGCCATATTCTTTGGTTGTATTGTGGGTGATTGTCCTGAGTGTCTTGATGTCCTTGTTAGATGTTAGTTGACACATGTATAGGCTGTTTCGGGTTTCGTTTATTGTTTTGGTAGTGTTGTAGTGTTCGTGTTTAGTCGTGTTTTGCGTTGGTTTAAATAAACATGGATCGAAATCGACACGCTGCAGTTTGGTCCGACTCTCCTTCACCATTAGAAAACCGTAACAGAATCACCCACCACAAACGGACCAAGCAGCGTGTCAACAGGCAGGAGCCACAGGAGAGGCAACAGAGGCAGCAGCAGCAGCTGCAGTGGGAGAGGATGCACTACCTGGAGAAATGGACTTGGGAGGAGATTATAGATGGGAAAGGACCCTGGGAACAGCCTGGAGATTATTGTTGCCCCAAAGCCGAGCTGGAGGCAGCAAAAGCAGAGAGGCGGCATTATGAGGAGCTAGCACGGCAGAGCGGATGGAAGCTCGAGATTCAGACCCAAAAATGTCTTGGGGGGGGCTCACAGGGAATATGGCTACGCCAGGTAGGAGACCTGAGCCAACTTCCTGTGGTTACCGGGGGGCTAGAGAGACCGGGCAGGCACCGTGTTATGCAGTGGTGCGCACGGTGTCCCCAGTGCGGGTGCATAGCCCGGTACGGTATATTCCTACTCCTCATATCGGCCGGGCTAGAGTGGGCATCGAGCCAGGTAAGGTTGGGCAGGCTCGGTGCTCAAGAGCTCCAGTGTGCCTGCACAGTCCGGTCTATCCAGTACCACCTCCACACGCCAGCCCTCCGGTAGCAGCTCCCCGCACCAGGCTTCCTGTGCGTGTCCTCGGCCCAGTACCACCAGTGCCAGCACCACGCATCAGGCCTACAGTGCGCCTCGCCTCTCCTGCGCTGCCGGAGCCTCCCGCCTGTTCAGCGCTATCAGAGCCTTTCTCCTCTCCTGCGCTACCTGAATCTCCCGCCTGTCCGGCGCTGCTGCCGGAGTCTCCCGCCTGTCCGGGCGCTGCTGCCGGAGTCTCCTGCGCTGTCGAAGCCTTTCTCCTCTCCTGCGCTACCGGAGTCTCCTGTCTGCATGGAGCAGTCAGAGCTGTCAGCCTGCATAGAGCAGCCAGAGCTGCCAGTCTACATGGAGCAGCCAGAGCTGTCAGTCTGCATGAATCAGCCAGAGCTGTCAGTCTGCAAGGAGCTGTCAGCCTGCATGGAGCAGCAAGAGCTGTCAGCCTGTATGGAGCAGCCAGAGCTGCCAGTCTACATGGAGCAGCTAGAGCTGCCAGTCTGCAAGGAGCTGCCAGTCTGCAAGGAGCTGCCAGTCTGCAAGGAGCTGCCAGTCTGCAAGGAGCTGTCAGTCTGCAAGGAGCTGCCAGTCTGCAAGGAGCTGCCAGTCTGCAAGGAGCTGCCAGTCTGCAAGGAGCGGCCAGTCTGCAAGGAGCTGTCAGTCTGTAAGGAGCTGTCAGTCTGCAAGGAGCTGCCAGTCTGTAAGAAGCCGCCAGAGCTGTCAGCCCACATGGAGCAGCCAGAGCCGCCAGTCAGCGTGGAGCAGCCAGAGCCGACAGTCAGCATGGAGCAGCCAGATCTTTCAGTCTGCCCAGCGCCGCCAGTCTGCCCAGTGCCACCAGTGCCGCCAGTCTGCACAGCGCCGCCAGTGCCCCCAGTCTGCCCAGTGCCCCCAGTCTGCCCAGTGCCCCCAGTCTGCCCAGTGCCCCCAGTCTGCCCAGTGCCGCCAGTCTGCCCAGTGCCGCCAGTCTGCCCAGCGCCGCCAGTCTGCCCAGCGCCGCCAGTCTGCCCAGCGCCGCCAGTCTGCCCAGCGCCACCAGTGCCGCCAGTCTGCCCAGCGCCGCCAGTCTGCCAGGATCCACCAGTCAGCAAGGATCCGCCCGAACTGCCAGTCGGCCAGGATCCTCCAGAACTGCCAGTCGGCCAGGATCCGCCAGTCGGCCAGGATCCGCCAGTCGGCCAGGATCCGCCAGTCTGCCAGGATCCGCCAGTCTGCCAGGATCCGCCAGTCTGCCAGGATCCGCCAGAACTGCCAGGATTCGCCAGTCTGCCAGGATTCGCCAGTCTGCCAGGATCCGCCAGAACTGCCAGTCAGCCAAGATCCGCCAGTCAGCCAGGATCTGCCAGTCAGCCAGAATCCTCCAGATCTGCCAGTCAACCAGTCTCTTCCAGATCTGCCCGTCAGCCAGACTCTTCCAGATCTGCCCGTCAACCAGGCTCTTCCAAATCTGCCCGTCAACCAGGCTCTTCCAGATCTGCCAGTCAGCCAGAATCTTCCAGATCTGCCAGTCAGCCAGAATCTTCCAGATCTGCCAGTCAGCCAGAATCTTCCAGATCTGCCAGTCAGCCAGAATCTTCCAGATCTGCCAGTCAACCAGGGATCTGCCAGAACTGTCAGTCAACCAGGCTCTTCCAGATCTGCCAGTCAGCCAGACTCTTCCAGATCTGCCAGTCAGCCGGGGATCTGCCAGGATCTGTCAGTCGGCCAGGATCTGTCAGTCGGCCAGGATCCGCCAGTCAGCCAGGATCTGCCAGTCAGCCAGGATCTGGTAGATCCATCAACCTGCCTGAGCTTCCTCTTACTCCTGAGCTTCTTTTCACTCCTGAGCTTCTTTTCACTCCCGAGCTTCTTTTCACTCCCGAGCTTCTTTTCACTCCCGAGCTTCTTTTCACTCCCGAGCTTCCTTTCACTCCCGAGCTTCCTTTCACTCCCGAGCTTCCTTTCACTCCCGAGCTTCCTTTCACTCCCGAGCTTCCTTTCACTCCCGAGCTTCACCTCAGTCCCGATCTGCTCCTCAGTCTAGTGGGGTTCTGGGTGAGGACTACTAGGCCATGGTTGGCGGCGAGGTTGGACTATCCAGGGACGCAAGGAGAGGGGACTAAGACATTAACTGAGTGGGGTCCACGTCCCGCGCCGGAGCCGCCACCATGGACAGACGCCCACCCGGACCCTCCCTATTGATTTGAGGTGCGTTCGGGAGTCCGCACCTTAGGGGGGGTTCTGTCACGCCCTGGTTGAAGTATTTTGTGTTTTTCTTCATGTAGTTGGTCAGGCCAGGGTGTGACATGGGTTTTTGTATGTGGTGTGTAGCTTAGTGGGGTTGTAGCTTAGTGGGGTGTTCTAGGAAAGTCTATGGCTGTCTGAAGTGGTTCTCAATCAGAGGCAGGTGGTTATCGTTGTCTCTGATTGGGAACCATATTTAGGCAGCCATATTCTTTGGTTGTATTGTGGGTGATTGTCCTGAGTGTCTTGATGTCCTTGTTAGATGTTAGTTGACACATGTATAGGCTGTTTCGGGTTTCGTTTATTGTTTTGGTAGTGTTGTAGTGTTCGTGTTTAGTTGTGTTTTCCGTTGGTTTAAATAAACATGGATCGAAATCAACACGCTGCAGTTTGGTCCGACTCTCCTTCACCATTAGAAAACCGTAACAGTCTACACTTGTTATTTCTAAAACGTGACAAATAACATTTGATTGATTTGATAACGTTAATGATATGTTCTAAAAATACCCCACTGAAGGATTCAGAACATGAAGATTCATATCTGTCTTAGTAAAAAAAAATGTTTTAACATAAAATAAATTTCATCAGCAAAGTGTGTTTTCACACACTGAGCAGGTATTGTGTGTTCTACCTGTGTTTTACCAGATTGCTATTATTCATCACAAGGAGAATGTCCTGTGTTCACAGTGAGTTTTACCTTGACTGCCAGCAGAGAGGACTGGCCACCACTCAGAGCCCGGTTCCTCTCTAGGTTTCTTCCTAGGTTCCTGAATTTCTAGGGAGTTTTTCTTATCTACTGTGCTTCTACATCTGAATTGCTTGCTGTTTGGGGTTTAGGTTGGGTTTCTGTACAGCACTTTGTGACATCTGCTGATGTAAAAAGGGCTTTATAAATGCATTTGATTGATTGATTATTGATCACTAGGAGAATGTCCTGTCTTCACTGTGTTTTACCTTGACTCCCAGCAGAGAGCTGTTATTAATCACTAGGGAAATGTCCTGTCTCCACAGTTTTTACGTTGACTCCCAACTGTTATTCATCACTAGGAGAATGGCCTGCCTTCACAGTGTTTTACCTTGACTCCCAACAGAGAGCTGTTATTAATCACTAGGAAAATGTCCTGTCTCCACAGTGTTTTACGTTGACTCCCAACAGAGAGCTGTTATTCATCACTAGGAGAATGTCCTGTCTTCAGTGTTTTACCTTGACTCCTAACTGTTATTCATCACTAGGAGAATGTCCTGTCTTCACAGTGTTTTACCTTGACTCCCAACAGAGAGCTGTTATTCATCACTAGGATAATGACCTGTCTTCACAGTGTTTTACCTTGACTCCCAACAGAGCTGTTATTCATCACTAGGAGAATGGCCTGTCTTCACAGCCCAATAAAACCCAGAGTAATGAAGCCTCTGGTCCCTGTCATCCACAAACTGTTTTATAAAGGATCACACAATTATACTTCACCAGCTCTCCAAAAATGCTGACAAGCTCTGGTTGTGCAATCTGTTGACAGTTGACTACAGTGGCTGTTCTCCTCAGAGCCATAGCTCACAGAGCTTATAATACTACCTGAACTGACCAAGAGAATCCTCGGGTAAAGCCCTGTAAATGTTCTGCTTACACAGACAGGCCCATATTAAAGACCTGTATCTGTTCTGTCCATACAGGCAGGCCCATAATAAAGCCCTGTAAATGTTCTGTCAAAACATACAGGCCCATATTAAAGCCCTGTAAATGTTCTGCCCATACAGACAGGCCCATATTAAAGCCTTGTAGATGTTCTGTCAGTACATACAGGCCCATATTAAAGCTTTGTAAATGTTCTGCCCATACAGACAGGCCCATATTAAAGCCCTGTAAATGTTCTTCCTATACAGACAGGCCCATTTTAAAGCACAGTAAATGTTATTTAAAGCCCTGTAAATGTTCTTCCTATACAGACAGACCCATATTAAAGCGTTGTAAATGTTCTGCCCATACAGACAGGCCCATTTTAAAGCACAGTAAATGTTATTTAAAGCCCTGTAAATGTTCTTCCTATACAGACAGGCCCATATTAAAGCCCTGTAAATGTTCTTCCTATACAGACAGGCCCATTTTAAAGCACAGTAAATGTTATGCCCATACAGACAGGCCCATTTTAAAGCACAGTAAATGTTATTTAAAGCCCTGTAGATGTTCTTCCTATACAGACAGACCCATATTAAAGCCCTGTAAATGTTCTTCCTATACAGACAGACCCATATTAAAGCCCTGTAAATGTTCTTCCTATACCGACAGACCCATATTAAAGCCCTGTAGATGTTCTGTCAATACAGACAGGCCCATTTTAAAGCACAGTAAATGTTATTTAAAGCCCTGTAAATGTTCTTCCTATACAGACAGACCCATATTAAAGCCCTGTAAATGTTCTTCCTATACAGACAGACCCATATTAAAGCCCTGTAAATGTTCTTCCTATACAGACAGACCCATATTGTCACGACTTCCACCGAAGGTGGTTCCTCTCCTTGTTCGGGCGGCGGTCGGCGTTTCCGGCCTACTAGCCATCACCGATCCATTTTTCCTTTTCCATTTGTTTTGTCTTTGGGTCATTCACACCTGGTTTTCATTTGCTTTCATTTCTGTGTGTATATTTACCCCTGTTTCCCCGCTTAGGTTTGTGCGGGATTATTTTTCATGTTGCTCGTTGAGTTTTTTTTCCCTCAGTTTATTCATGTGTACCGTATGTTAAGTATAGTAAGGAGCGTTGTTTTTCTCCTTCCGTGAGTAACTGTGTGTTCCCATTGTCGTGGGTGTTTATTGGACATTGACCCTGTATTTGGGACATGCCTATTAAAGACGCTACATTGACATCTCTGCTCTCCTGCGCTTGACTCCTTAAGGAAAAGGTATATCTATAATTCCATGTGTATAACTTGTATTATCATCTGCATTTATGATTACTATTTCTGTTGAATGATGTGGCTATGCAAATTCACTTGATGTTTTTGGAACTAGTGAATCTAACGCACCAATGTAAACTCAGATTTTTTTATATAAATATAAACTTTATCAAATAAAACATGCATTTATTGTGTAACATGAAGTCCTATGAGTGTCATCTGATGAAGATAATTCAAGGTTAGTGATTAATTTAATCTTTATTTCTAATTTTTGTTAAGGCTATATTTAGCTGGAAAATGGCTGTGCTTATTGTGGTTTGGTGTAGACCTAACAATCGTTTGTAGTGCTTTTCGCTGAAAAGCATATTTGAAATCGGACACTTTGGTGGATTAACAATGAGAATAGCTTTAAAATTATATAAAACACATATGTTTTAGGAATTGTAATTATGAGATTTCTGTGGTTTGAATTTGGCGCCCTCTATTTTCACTGGTAGTTGTCATATCGATCCCGGTATCGGGATTGCAGCCATAACAGTTAACTTGTTATGGCTGCAATCCCGATATCAGGATAAGTGTCATCAACAACCGCTGAATAGCATAGCGCTACATACAATAAATATTACTAAGAATATTTATATTCATGAAATCACAAGTGCAATATAGGAAAACACAGCTTAGCCTTTTGTTAATCCACCTGTCGTGTCAGATTTAGAAATGATACTTTACAGCGAAAGCAATCCAAGCGTTTGTGTAAATTTATCGATCGCACGATAAAACATTAAGTACACATCAGGTAGCTCGATCACGAAAATCAGAAAAGCAATCAAATTAATCGTTTACCTTTGATGATCTTTGGATGTTTTCACTCACGAGACTCCCAGTTACACAACAAATGTTCCTTTTGTTCCATAAAGATTATTTTTAGATCCAAAATACCTCTGTTTGTTTGTCGCGTTATGTTCAGAAATCCATAGGAAAGAGCGGTCATGACAACGCAGACAAATTCCAAATAGTTTCCCATAATGTCCACAGAAACATGTCAAACGTTTTTATAATCAACCCTCGGGTTGTTTTTAAAATATATAATCAATAATATATCAACCGCAAATGTCTTTCACAGTAGGAGAGGGAAAAGCAATACCTATCCAAACTCTGTGTGATCACAAACTCATGTGACCACTTGACACAATGTTATCGTTCTGGCTCATTTTTCAAAATAAAAGCCTGAAACTATATCTGAAGACTGTTGACACTTTGAGGAAGCGATAGGAAAATGAATCTGGTTCATATCCCTTTAAATTGAGCAAAGGGAGGCTCTGGAACATGGAGTTTTCAAAATAGAAGCCACTTCCTGCTTTGATTTTCTTCAGGGTTTCGCCTACAATATCAGTTCTGTTATACTCACAGACAATATTTTGACAGTTTTGGAAACTTTAGTGTTTTCTATCCAATACTAATAATAATAAAGCATATATTAGCAACTGAGACTGAGGAGCTGGCCGTTTACAATGGGCACCTTTTCAACCAAGCTACTCAAATGAATTGGTCCACTCACACTGACAGCGTCGTGAAGAAGGCGCAGCGGCGCCTCTTCAACCTCAGGAGGCTGAAGAAATTTGGCTTGTCACCAAAAGCTCTCACAAACTTCTACAGATGCACAATCGAGAGCATCCTGGCGGGCTGTATCACCGCCTGGTACGGCAACTGCTCCGCCCTCAACCGTAAGGCTCTCCAGAGGGTAGTGAGGTCTGCACAACGCATCACCGGGGGCAAACTACCTGCCCTCCAGGACACCTACACCACCCGATGTTACAGGAAGGCCATAAAGATCATCAAGGACATCAACCACCGAACCACTGCCTGTTCACCCCGCTATCATCCAGAAGGCGAGGTCAGTACAGGTGCATCAAAGCTGGGACCGAGAGACTGAAAAACAGCTTCTATCTCAAGGCTATCAGACTGTTAAACAGCCACCACTAACATTGAGTGGCTGCTGCCAACACACTGTCATTGACACTGACCCAACTCCAGCCATTTTAATAATGGGAATTGATGGGAAATGATGTAAATATATCACTAGCCACTTTAAACAATGCTACCTTATATAATGTTACTTACCCTACATTATTCATCTCATATGCATACGTATATACTGTACTCTACATCATCGACTGCATCCTTATGTAATACATGTATCACTAGCCACTTTAACTATGCCACTTTGTTTACTTTGTCTACATACTCATCTCATATGTATATACTGTACTCTATATCATCTACTGCATCCTTATGTAATACATGTATCACTAGCCACTTTAACTATGCCACTTTGTTTACTTTGTCTACATACTCATCTCATATGTATATACTGTACTCTATATCATCTACTGCATCCTTATGTAATACATGTATCACTAGCCACTTTAACTATGCCACTTTGTTTACTTTGTTTACATACTCATCTCATATGTATATACTGTACTCGATACCATCTACTGTATGCTGCTCTGTACCATCACTCATTCATATATCCTTATGTACATATTCCTTATCCCCTTACACTGTGTATAAGACAGTAGTTTTGGAATTGTTAGTTAGATTACTTGTTGGTTATCACTGCATTGTCGGAACTAGAAGCACAAGCATTTCGCTACACTCGCATTAACATCTGCTAACCATGTGTATGTGACAAATACAATTTGATTTGATTCGATACTGCCCCTGCAGCCATAAAAAGTTAAGTAGCAACCACCTAGCAGACCGGGTATGGTAACTGCTGGTGGTGAAGGAGACCAGACTACAGAGGTAACGAGGGAGTTTACCCAAAAGGGCTTTATAGATGAACACATACAAATGTAGCTTTCCACGCATATAAAGTAGGGTCCATCCTACCATTTGGAACAAAGTGCAATGGTGGGTGAGTGACTTGGCATTAGTAATAAAGCCCAAGGATGCATGATAAACAGAGTCAAGTCTCTGTAAGACAGAGGAGGCTGCATGCATATACAACAAGTCACCACAATCAATTACAGAGAGAAAAGTGGCCTGAACAAGCTTCTAGCCATAAGCGGGAAGCAAGCCTTATTACAAACATAAATATCCAATTTCAATTTAAGCTTCCTCACAAGATTATCCACATGAACTTTAAAGGACAACTTGTCATCCAACCAAATACAGTACCTAGGTATTTGTAGGATGACACGTTTTCAATGAGCCACCAGATGTGACGATGCTAACCTTCTCTGCCAGAGTTCTAGCTCTGGTAAAGGTGTAGTGGCTTCCTTTCGTCTTTACCATAGCCACTGCCCAAGCCTGAAGCGGGGTTGTTTGGTACGCATACAGTCCACACTCAAGGTTTCCAAACGGCCAAACATTCCATGACATCCAGGGATATGGTGCAACAAAAATGTTTATTCTTCTTATATCTAACAAATAAATGATTCTCCAATCAACTTAAAGCACAAAATACTTGATATGGAAAATACATATTATGACATGTCTGTATGTCTGTATGGTCAAAAAACTATACCGCTCCCGCATCTAGCAAGGACTCCCTCTCCCGAAGGCCCAACACACTTACCACAATACAATGAACAGGCAAGAGGGGGGCCAAATGGCCGAGTTACACTAACAACAAATTAATATATCTCAATCAGGTAAATATAAATCATAAAGGTACGTGCCTAATATTTAATCATTTACATTAATATTTAATATATTTACACAAATATACATGGAGCTCCATATGTTTGGTCTTTTATACAAATATGTCCAAATCGGCTCTAACATACGGCCCCTAATTGTTGACTGCACTGAATGCACAACAATTACTTTAAATTCAAACGTAGAGCCAATACACAAAACATTCTATACCAGAGCACTATTGCAGTTCATAGCTATATACAAATATACAAGGTACCATATAGGAAAATAGTCCATAGATCTCAGTCTGAGTTGAAGTGTAAAGGTGTTCAACTTCGAAAAATGTCAAGAATTTGACGTCCAAAAATGTATGACATCAAAGAATGTAAGAGTACGACATCAACGAATCAGAGGTGCACGTGATTCTAAGATGGAGCACTGTGTGTGTGTGTGTGTGTGTCACTCCGTCGCCTCAAGGAGCAGACAGAGTTTATTGATAGGTCTCTGTAAGATATTGGTCTTAGTCTTAACCATGACGCTCCGGACAAGACCTTTGGCCCTGGCAAAGCCTCCACCACACGCCCCATTAGCCAAGAGTTCCTTGGGGCGGTGTCATCGACGATGACCACGAGGTCACCAGGACTGAAGTTTCTCTTAGTTTTGTTCCACTTGTTCCGCTCCTGCATAAGTGGAAGATACTCCCCTGATCCATCTCTTCCAGAAGAGGTCAGTGATATATTGTACTTGCTTCCATCTCCTTCGTGAGTATAGGTCGCTTCTCTGGAATAGTCCTGGTGGCAGGACTGGCTTAGCTTTCAGATGAAGCAGATGGTTCGAGTCAGGGGTTCTAGATCATTAGGGTCATTTGTTACAGTAGTGATTGGTCTGTCATTCATAATCGCCTCAACTTCACACAAGGCTGTCTGCAAAGCCTCATCATCCAGTACTTGCTCTTTAAGGATTGAATAGAGGATCTTTTTCACCAGTCGGATCAACCTCTCCCATACCCCCATGGTGGGCTCCAGATGGAGGGTTGAATGACCATGTCACTCCTTCCTTCAGTAATTCTTTTGAATCTTGTTGTGATCCAGCTCTTTCATTGCTTCTCCTAGCTCTCTGTGTGTTCCAACAAAGTTGGTGCCATTGTCTGTTCTGATACTTGTTACTGGGCCCCTTCGACAGATGAACCTGCGCAGGGCATTGATGCAGGAATCAGTATCCAGATAACTAGCAACTTCTAGATGGACAGCTCGACTCACAAGGCAAGTAAAGATCACACCATAACGCTTCACATGAACGCGCCTCGCTTCACCTCTATAGGGCCGAAGTAATCTATGCCCACATGGGTGAAAGGCGGCAAATCAGGTGACACCCGATCTTGTGGAAGGTCGGCCATCTTCTGTTATCCAGCTCTAGCTTGCATCCGCCTGCAAAAAAGACACAGCTCTTAAGGATCTTCCTTGCTAAAGAGTTGGCACAGGGTATCCAATATCGCTGGCGAAGTCTAGAAAGCATGTGACCCTCTCCCAGAGTGGCCAACCTGCTCATGGATGTGGAGTAAGATCAGTCTAGAGATGTAGGAGTCTTTGGGCAGGATCATAGGATTCTTTAGTTCCGTAGGCATAGCAGCTTTGCTTAACCTTCCTCCTACTCTCAGAATGCCATTGTCAACAATTGGATCAAGCTTACAGATTGAGCCACTTCTCTTGGCACATTGTTTTCCTTTCACAACTAGTGCAATTTCTTGTTTAAAGTGCTGCCGTTGTTCAAATCGAATGATGACCTTTTCTGCTTCATCTAGGTCATCCACAGACAGACTTTCTTTTCCAAACGTCAGTTTGAACTTGTCAATTTGTTCCTTCAGTGAGTTTGTCAGACTCTGATCTGATCTTGGATCAGTTTGAGAGATAATTTTCCTTTTCTGGCTTAACTGTAGAAGACGTTTCTTCAGTTTCAGCATCCAGGCAACTGCTTTCTTCAAGCTGTTCCATGTTGAATAGTACTCGATCAGTTTGCTGGTTGGACTCTTTTCTTCCACACTTGTATGGTTTACGACACGTCTTTTCTCACCTCTGGATCATCCGGAGGGATGGAGCTAAGCTCCTCTGGGACATTCGGCCATTGAGTTTCTGGTTTCTCCAGGAATTCTGGTCCTTTACGCCATCTCTTTGAGTTCAGGAACATTTCAACGTATAATCCTCTTGAGGCATCATCGGCTGGGTTGTGTTTTGAGTTCAAATACCTCCACTGTTTTGCTTTCGATAGGTCACGGATCATAGCAACCCTATTAGCCACAAAGGTATGGAATCTCTTGGAATCATTGCGGATGTATTTTAGCACAGACTGGCTGTCCGTCCAAAAGTTGACTCCTCAAGTTCAATCTGGAGCCCAACTTTAACATCCTGTCCACTCGCACTGCCAATGTTGCTGCAGCAAGTTCCAGTCTGGGGATTGTCATCTGCTTGAGTGGAGTCACCCTTGATTTCCCCAGTATGAATGCAATGTGAACCTTTTCCATACCGTTTGTGAACCTAAGGTAACTTGCCGTGCCATAACCTTGTTCACTTGCATCACCGAAGTGATGCAGCTGTGCCGTCTTGACTTAACCAAAGTTCTCAGGCATCATACACCTGTCTATCTGGAATCTGGAGAGCTGGTCCAGCTCTGAGAGCCATCTCTGCCATGAAATAGAGTGTTCTTCAGGGATGACTTCGTCCCATCCACACTTTAGCTTGCAGAGCACTTGAAGGATTTGCTTTGCCTTTAATACAAATGGGGCGAGGAAACCTAATGGATCATAAATAGAGCTGACAGTTGAGAGAATACCTCTTCTTGTAAGGGGTCTGTTCTTGACATTGACTCGGAAGGTAAATGCATCACTTTCAATGTTCCATCGGATTCCAAGTGCTCTTTCAACAGGCAGCTTTTCTCTGTCCAGGTCCAGTTATTTTATCTGCTTGGCTTTGTGTTCATCAGGGATAGAAGCCAGCACGGTGCGGCTGTTGCTGACCCACTTGGTCAATTTGAACCCACCCTGAGAGCACACATCCCTGAGGTTTTTCGTGAGAGCTATGGCTTGTTCTGTGGCCACTGACTTGAGGCAGTCATCAACATAGAAGTTGGACTTGACTGTTTGAATTACCGCTTCATCGTACCTCTCACAGTTGTCTTCTGCCATGGTACAATTGCTAAGAGGACCGTTCATCACCCATCCAAAGAGGGTTTTCACTGCATACGGTCCGTTGCCTTCACTATTTATGATTTTCCAGGGTTCCATTGCCTTTGGAGCATTTACGCCAATCAGGAGTTCGACGTCGGCGTCAATTTCCTTCAACTGAACTTCTTTCAGGTATGGCCACCTTTTGAGATCTTTCTGAGTGGGAATGTTCTCTCTTGTCACTGGGATCTTATTTTGGGTGTAGACCTTTGGTAATGCAAGAAATGTGTCACCTTCACATTGCCAATCTCTAATCCAGATATCTCAAAGCTCTTGGTAGGACTCTCCTGCCCCATTGTGCGTAGCAGAATTTCAGTCTCACTGCCTTTAGCTTGCAACTGCCTCATGAGTCTCTCCGTACAAAATGTTGCTGAGCTACCAGAATCGAGAAATGCATAGGTTAACGTAGACTTGCTTCCATTTGCCATCTTTACTTGAACTGGCACAATCGCAAGTGCACAATCTGTACCGGCCCCGGTATCTTCACCAGCTTCCAGTGAAACAAGAGCACTGCTGACAGTCTCCTCCCGCTTTACTGCTACACCCCTCGTATCTGCCTTCAGAGATCTAAATCCCTCTCTTCCTTCAATGTGCAGGATAGTGGGGTGCTTTCTTTGACATTTCTGACAGGTCATCCTTCTTTTACATTCTTTGCTTAAGTGTCCTCTCATCAAACAGCCAAAACAAAGGCCTTTTGATCTCAGAAACTCAACCTTGGCTTCGTGTGGCTGTGCCTTCACCTGTTGGCAGTCGACCAGGAAATGCTCACCAGCGCAAAATACACATGAGCTACTGGGAGCATCAGAAGGGTAGGTGCCTGGTTTCTTGACTTTGAATGTTTGTTCTTTTAGATGTTTTTCCGAGTCACAATCTGCCAGTACATCTACTGCAGTGGCAAAGCTGCTTCCCTTACTCTTGGACTTGAACTGCTGTTTAAAGTCAGCTTCTGTTTTGGTTTTAAAAAACCTTTTGTTGGTCAGGGGATCTTGGATATCTCCGTACAACGGATCCTGCAGTATTTTTGCCTGTTTTTCCATGAACGTCACAAGGTCACTGAACTGGGCCCTCGGGTGGCTTCTCTCTAAAATATCACATGCTGTAGACCTCCATTTTTCCCTTAGTTTGTAGGGAAGTTTTGACATGATCAACTTTATGTTGGAGGGAAGATTAAGCTCTTCCATGTTCTGTAGGTCTTGCATAGCGTTACAGCATCCTCTAAGATAGAGTGCATAGCCACCCAGTCCCTTTCCATCATCCGGATTGATGTGTATCCAGTTCCAAGCTTTTTCCATGTAAGCAGTGGTGACTTTGATTTCATTGCCAAAAGTGTTCCTTTAACAACCTCTTAGCCTCTGCATAACCTCTTCTGGCTTCCATATGCAGACAACTGTGGACTAGATCCTTGGGCTGACCAGAGGTGTACTGTTCCAGGTAATAGAGCCTATCCTGGTGGCTGCTTGTCTTATCTTCTATTCCATTCTCAAATGCACGCATAAATGGCCTAAAGTTTAGAGGATCACCGTCAAACATAGGTATCTCCCGAACAGGGAGTGTGGCCTGTTTGTGCTGTAGTACAAGGAGGTCAGCAATTTCATTCTGCCTTTGCATGACAGTAGAGAGGTTATCATGGCTGGTATTATGGCTGATACCCGCAGTGTTGATTCTGTGTTGATTGCTAGACCTTGATGTTGGCTGCTGAAGGGTGGTTTATGACTGTTTTCTGAATAGGTTTTGATGGCTTTGTGGTCGGTTGTTGTAAAACTCTTTGTAGTGGGGTCTTTGGAACTGCACCTAATGCAGCAAATGCAACAGGTGATGGTTCAGGTTCCTTATAGACCTCGGGTTCCTGGTTCTCAAAATAAGAGTTCATTCCATCTTCTTGGCTTAGAAAATGGGCTGCCACAGAATGGGATTGAGAAGTTGACTCAACACTCTCCAGAACCTTCAGTTTGGCATTATATGCTGCTATATCCATTTCCAGTGCCATTTTTTCCATCCTAACATTCAGTTGAGCTTTCTGTTGTTCCAGTTGAGCTTTCTCCAGTTCCAATGCATGCTTGTCCTGTAATGATGCTTGGCGAGCTAGTAGAGCTGCTCGTTCTGCCTCAGCTTTTAGGCGTGCAGAGGACACTGAGGAAGCAGTTTTTAGAAGACTTCGTTTTACTTTATGTTTTTGACACATGTGGAAATGCTGTCGTGTGGTTCCAATTAGCGTTTGTGGCTCGATTTCAGCTTTTTTCCATATTTCCACCTCTTTCAGGAAATGTTCATAAGTTCTCATTCTTGGTTGATAATAGTTAATGCTCTCCTGTTCGTGTTCCTCCTCTGTGACCAGCTCTAGCACAGAATTATGAGCATTCTTAGTCATTGAGAACAGCATGGAATGCTTCGAGACTCTCATCCACAGTTTCAATGTTTCCTCCATCAACAAGAAGGGCTTTATTTCATTCATTTTGCGTGTACATACTCCCAAGTTTGCCTCTCCGGGCTGCATAGAGTGAATTTAGATGCTCCTCCTCTCCAGTGGAGTCTTATTTGGGGATTTCATCCTCCATCATTCACTTTTAGTTCACTCAATTTACAACGATACAGTTGTTGGTTTTTGATTGTTAAACGTAATGCCCCTTTGACCTCCTTTTAATGCTTTAAAACACAGTCCTCCATTTCAGCATATTGACCCATTTGAATTGAACATGTGCAAGTTCGGCATTTTAGATGCGTTTAAACATTTCATCCCATTATAAGTTGTCCCTTTAATGAAGTGTAAACACGCAGTATCTTTAGATCGCATTCGTTGCGTTGATGCATTGCATTTCAACGTTAGGCCAAATATTAGACATACGATTAGGGCTACATTGTGCGTAGGATCTCAGTGTTTCCCAAACTTAAACTCTTAATTGTTTTCACAACGCTGTGTTTTTGGAATTCCATTCCCAAGTTTATCAAACATCTCCAATTAAAAGCACATTTGCGCTTTCCATAATATGCATGATCAAATGATTTAGCATTGAACAGGGCAGCCTCATTCATTCGCAGTGGTTACTCACGGCTGGCGAATTCTAGGAGTTCAAATCCCTTCCAAGCGAGCTGTCCTTACGATCCGAATGCAATTACAAAATAGAACAATATCCAGCGTGTGTCCGAATCCTGAGATTTCCTTCCGATAGTAATCCTTCGCGGAGTTTTTTGACTTGAATGACCAGGAGGTCACCAGGACTGAAGCGGGGTTGTTTGGTACGCATACAGTCCACACTCAAGGTTTCCAAACGGCCAAACATTCCATGACATCCAGGATATGGTGCAACAAAAATGTTTATTCTTCTTATATCTAACAAATAAATGATTCTCCAATCAACTTAAAGCACAAAATACTTGATATGGAAAATACATATTATGACATGTCTGTATGTCTGTATGGTCAAAAAACTATACCGCTCCCGCATCTAGCAAGGACAGGCAGAGGGGGGCCAAATGGCCGAGTTACACACTAACAACAAATTAATATATCTCAATCAGGTAAATATAAATCATAAAGGTACGTACCTAATATTTAATCATTTACATTAATATTTAATATATTTACACAAGCTACATGGAGCTCCATATGTTCGGTCTTT
>NW_026287767.1:0-32500 GCF_023373465.1 Oncorhynchus keta
TTAGTGCCCTCTCCTTCCCTCTCCTCCGCTCCTCTCCTCTCGTTCCCTCTGCTCCTCTCCCTCTCCTTTCTACTTCCCTCTCCTTTAGTGCCCTCTCCTTCCCTCTCCTCCGCTCCTCTCCTCTCGTTCCCTCTGCTCCTCTCCCTCTCCTTTCTCCTTCCCTCTCCTTTAGTGCCCTCTCCTTCCCTCTCCTCCGCTCCTCTCCTCTCGTTCCCTCTGCTCCTCTCCCTCTCCTTTCTACTTCCCTCTCCTTTAGTGCCCTCTCCTTCCCTCTTCTCCGCTCCTCTCCTCTCGTTCCCTCTGCTCCTCTCCCTCTCCTTTCTCCTTCCCCTCTCCTCCTCTCTCCTCCCTCCCTCTCCTCTGCTCCTCTCCTCTCGTTCCCTCTCCTTCCCTCTCCTCCGCTCCTCTCCTCTCGTTCCCTCTCCCTCCCCTCCTCCCTCCTCTCCTCTCGTCCCCTCTGCTCCCTCCTCTCCCCTCCTTTCTCCTTCCCTCCTCCTCCTCCCTCTCCTTCCCTCTCCTCCTCCCTCTCCTCCCCTCTGCTCCTCTCCCTCTCCTCTCCTTCCTCTCCTCCTCTCCTCTCTCCTCCGCTCCTCTCCTCTCCCTCTCCTTTCTACCTCCCTCTCCTTTAGTGCCCTCTCCTTCCCTCTCCTCCGCTCCTCTCCTCTCGTTCCCTCTCCTTCCCTCTCCTCCGCTCCTCTCCTCTCGTCCCCTCTCCTCCTCTCCTCTGCTCCTCTCCCTCTCCTTTCTCCTTCCCTCTCCTCCTCTCCTCTGCTCCTCTCCCTCTCCTTTCTCCTTCCCTCTCCTCCTCTCTCCTCCTCTCCTCTCCTCTCGTCCCCTCTCCTTCCCTCTCCTCTCGTTCCCTCTCCTTCCCTTCCCCCATCCTCTCCTCTCATCTCCTTCTCTTTGTGCGTGCATGCCTGCGTGTGTGGAAGGAATCTAACTGGTTTTGGTCTCTTGAGCAAGCAAAGTATAATCTTTGTGCAATAGCCTACAGGTATATTCTGCTGCCTTTTCAAACTGGCGAGCTAACTAACCATATAAGCCAATCAAGGATAGGCCTAATTACATGTTTGACTTAATTACCAGCTTTTACATTAGCCGTCTATTTGCTTCGATGCAGGCGGCTTCAGAAAATGGATCAAGGATCAAGGATGGTAAAATGGATCAAGGGATCAAGGATGGTAAAATGGATCTTTGGCATCGGCAACAAAGTGTTGTTGTTTACCTAGT
Source organism: Oncorhynchus keta (assembly GCF_023373465.1). Lineage (NCBI taxonomy): Eukaryota > Metazoa > Chordata > Actinopteri > Salmoniformes > Salmonidae > Oncorhynchus > Oncorhynchus keta. Next base: position 1,231 of record NW_026287767.1, read on the forward strand.
CGTCAGACTGAACCAGGAAACAACACCAGCTCAAGGGCTCCTCCAGATCCAGTCCCAAAACAAAGATGTTTTCTCTGTGTGTAATCAGCACTACAAGTGAAGAAGACACAGGATAGTTGACAGGTCATCATATGTGTCGTCCTTTAGCAGAAGCTCAACTGGGTTCATTAGTTAAACACAACGGAAAAACATCTTAGGAACATTTTGCAACAGAAAATGTAAAAATGAGTGTTTCTTATTGGACCAGTCCTGATAAACCCTCCGTGTTTATTCCGTGTGGTGCCTAATGAACTGGACCCTGCTATACCAGTGAGATGCTCTTATTGAATCCCTTAGAGACCTGAGTTAGTCACAGACCTATTGTGAAAGACCCATGGGGGGGGGGGGCAGAGGGGGTTGAGGAGGAAAGGAACTTTCCATTAACTGAGTACACACGTGTTAAACCAGGTTATTGTTGGTTTAGCTCTAAAACCACGAGGCTCCAGAGAGAGAGGGACAGCAGCCTGGGAAAATAACTTCAAGGAAGAAGCTGAAGACTTACAAGATAACAGAAACCGGTAGATTATGGTTGGCACTTACTACACTATAATCACTAAGACAGATTGTTACAGTGTTAAACGTTACTATCTTATCGATGGTCTTTAACAGCAAAGGCCAGTAAAATGGTGTATTTTACTGCCCTGTTCTAAAAGTCCTTTCTATATTCATTGAGATATTGTTTTGAAGTGGGGCCTGTTCCTCGGTTTCTGATTCCTTCATGGAATCACACCCTACTTGTTATTCCAGCACTATAAAAGAGGACAAGAAACCCACACAGGTCACGTGGTCAACTCTTTGTATCAGTTGTTGAATCGTCCACAGCAGCACCACATTCACTTCTAATGGAAAGGACTAGGGGGGGGATAGGGGGGTAGGGGGGGAATAGGGGGCAGGAGAGGGTCAAAGCCCCTCTTTTCAACTACAAAGCCCAGCTATTACTGACAATCAGTGGAATAATCCAAAGTTTGTTTTGAAGAACAGGGGAGTTTGTCGCTTACAGACGGAGATAGACAGAGAAGGGGGGCAGAGAGAGAGAGAGAGAGAGAGAGAGAGAGAGAGAGAAGAGATAGACAGAGAAGACAGAGAGAGAGAGAGAAGAGAGAGAGAGAAGTGGGGGACAGAGAGAGAGAGAGAGAGGAGAGAGACAGAGAAGGGGGAGAGAGAGAGACAGAGAGAGAGAGACAGAAGGAGAGAGACAGAGAAGGGGGGGAAAGAGAGAGAGAGAGAGAGAGAGAGACAGAGAAGAGGGAGAGAGAAGAGAAGAGAGAGAGAGAGAGAGAGAGAGAGAGAGAGAGAGAGAGACAGAGAGAGATAGACAGAGAGAGAGAGAGAGAGACAAGGAGAGAGACAGAGAAGAGAGGGGACAGAGAGAGAGACAGAAGGGAGAGAGACAGAGAAGAGAGAGAGAGAGAGAGAGAGAGAGAGAGAGAGAGAGACAGAAGGAGATAGACAGAGAAGGGGGGGACAGAGAGAGAGAGACAAGGAGAGAGACAGAGAAGTGGGGGACAGAGAGAGAGAGACAGAAGGAGAGAGACAGAGAAGGGGGGGACAGAGAGAGACAGATAGAGAGTGTTGGCCTTGTGTATTTTGATCAATACTGAACGGACAGCAGCAGATATAGATTAGCTATAGTGAGCAACATGATGATTACAGAACTACTAGCGCCCCCTCAGAGTGGTGTGTGTGTGTGTGTGTGTGTGTGTGTGTGTGTGTGTGTGTGTGTGTGTGTGTGTGTGTGTGTGTGTGACCCAGTGGTCACTGGTCAGGCTTTCCATTGAGTCACAGCATGCCCAAGAGGTCACTAGGGGTCAGCCAGATAACCACGGGAGTAACCTAAACTAACACTGCTAGGTCTCTCACACACACACACACAAAAGACACACACAAACACAGCTGGGTGGAAGGCACCTGGAAACAAGGCCCTGAGGAGGAGAAGCCAGAGAACCTGGGCTTTATTGTGGAGGAAAGATGGCCGTGTGTTACTGTGGCCAGGAGCTCTCTAGCCAAACACTGACGACTGCCCATGGAGAGAAGCCTCAAACACGATATACATGTTTTTCACAGGTGACAGTTTCAATAATCACCACTGCTTCCTGTATCAAAAGGTCGGCTGGTCCTCATTAAAGTCCCACAGGTCACTTCATTAGTCCTATTCTTTGTTTCCAAAGCTCCGCTACACAAGCTTCCAACTTACCTAACTTTGCTGCTAACCTATAAGAGAATGAGCTACCAAACCCGCTCACAGGATCGGTTCATTCTTGAGGTCCCTCTGGTCTCCACCAATTTAGGTAAATCCTCCTTTAGCTTTAGTGCCCCCCCCCCCCATTGTTGAATAACCTAGAATATTCCTTCCATCTTGATTCCCTGGAGCCGCTAGGACAGTTTAGGACTCTGGTGTTGAATGAATTCATTCAGTATGGAAGTTGTTTCCATTGATTGTTGAGGTTTATTTGTTGAGGTTGTGGTGGTGAGGTTGTGGTGGTGAGGTTGTGGTGTTGAGGTTGTGGTGTTGAGGTTGTGGTGTTGAGGTTGTGGTGTTGAGGTTGTGGTGTTGAGGTTGTGGTGTTGAGGTTGTGATGTTGAGGTTGAGGCGTTGAGGTTGTGATGTTGTGGTTGTGGTGTTGAGGTTGTGGTGTTGAGGTTGTGGTGTTGAGGTTGTGGTGTTGAGGTTGAGGCGTTGAGGTTGTGATGTTGTGGTTGTGGTGTTGAGGTTGTGGTGTTGAGGTTGTGGTGTTGAGGTTGTGGTATTGAGGTTGTAGTTGTGGTGTTGAGGTTGGGGTGTTGAGGTTGTGGCGTTGAGATTGTGGTGTTGAAATTGTGGTGTTGAGGTTGTGATGTTGAGGTTGTGGTGTTGAGGTTGTGGTGTTGAGGTTGTGGTGTTGAGGTTGTGGTGTTGAAGTTGTGGTGTTGAGGTTGTGGTGTTGTGGTTGTGGTGTTGAGGTTGTGGCGTTGAGGTTGTGGCGTTGAGGTTGTGGTTGTGGTGTTGAGGTTGTGGTGTTGAGGTTGTGGTGGTGGTGTTGAGGTTGTGGTGTTGAGGTTGTGGTGGTGGTGTTGTGGTTGTGGTGTTGAGGTTGTGGCGTTGAGGTTGTGGCGTTGAGGTTGTGGTTGTGGTGTTGAGGTTGTGGTGTTGAGGTTGTGGTGATGAGGTTGTGGTGATGAGGTTGTGGTGTTGAGGTTGTGGTTGTGGTGTTGAGGTTGTGGTTGTGGTGTTGAGGTTGTGGTGTTGTGGTTGTGGTGTTGAGGTTGTGGTGTTGAGGTTGTGGTGTTGAGGTTGTGGTTGTGGTGTTGAGGTTGTGTTGAGGTTGTGGCGTTGAGGTTGTGGTGTTGAGGTTGTGGTGTTGTGGTTGTGGTGTTGTGGTTGTGGTGTTGTGGTTGTGGTGTTGAGGTTGTGGTGTTGAGGTTGTGGTGTTGAGGTTGTGGCGTTGAGGTTGTGGCGTTGAGGTTGTGGTGTTGAGGTTGTGGCGTTGAGGTTGTGGCGTTGAGGTTGTGGCGTTGAGGTTGTGGCGTTGAGGTTGTGGTGTTGAGGTTGTGGCGTTGAGGTTGTGGTGTTGAGGTTGTGGTGTTGAGGTTGTGGTGTTGAGGTTGTGGTGTTGAGGTTGTGGTGTTGAGGTTGTGGTGTTGAGGTTGTGGCGTTGAGGTTGTGGTGTTGAGGTTGTGGCGTTGAGGTTGTGGCGTTGAGGTTGTGGCGTTGAGGTTGTGGTGTTGAGGTTGTGGCGTTGAGGTTGTGGTGTTGAGGTTGTGGTGTTGAGGTTGTGGTGTTGAGGTTGTGGTGTTGAGGTTGTGGTGTTGAGGTTGTGGCGTTGAGGTTGTGGCGTTGAGGTTGTGGCGTTGAGGTTGTGGTGTTGAGGTTGTGGTGTTGAGGTTGTGGTGTTGAGGTTGTGGTGTTGAGGTTGTGGTGGTGAGGTTGTGGTGTTGAGGTTGTGGCGTTGAGGTTGTGGCGTTGAGGTTGTGGTTGTGGTGTTGAGGTTGTGGTGTTGAGGTTGTGGTGTTGAGGTTGTGGTGTTGAGGTTGTGGTGATGAGGTTGTGGTGTTGAGGTTGTGGTTGTGGTGTTGAGGTTGTGGTGTTGAGGTTGTGGTGTTGTGGTTGTGGTGTTGAGGTTGTGGTGTTGAGGTTGTGGTGTTGTGGTTGTGGTGTTGAGGTTGTGGTTGTGGTGTTGAGGTTGTGGCGTTGAGGTTGTGGCGTTGAGGTTGTGGTGTTGAGGTTGTGGTGTTGAGGTTGTGGTGTTGTGGTGTTGAGGTTGTGGCGTTGAGGTTGTGGCGTTGAGGTTGTGGTGTTGAGGTTGTGGCGTTGAGGTTGTGGCGTTGAGGTTGTGGCGTTGAGGTTGTGGCGTTGAGGTTGTGGTGTTGAGGTTGTGGCGTTGAGGTTGTGGCGTTGAGGTTGTGGCATTGAGGTTGTGGCGTTGAGGTTGTGGTGTTGAGGTTGTGAGGTTGTGGTGTTGAGGTTGTGGTGTTGAGGTTGTGGTGTTGAGGTTGTGGTGTTGTGGTTGTGGTGTTGAGGTTGTGGTGTTGAGGTTGTGGTGTTGAGGTTGTGGCGTTGAGGTCGTGGTGTTGAGGTTGTGGTGTTGAGGTTGTGGTGTTGAGGTTGTGGTGTTGTGGTTGTGGTGTTGAGGTTGTGGTGTTGAGGTTGTGGTGTTGAGGTTGTGGTGTTGAGGTTGTGGTGTTGAGGTTGTGGTGTTGAGGTTGTGGTGTTGAGGTTGTGGTGTTGAGGTTGTGGTGTTGAGGTCGTGGTGTTGAGGTTGTGGTGTTGAGGTTGTGGTGTTGAGGTTGTGGTGTTGAGGTTGTGGTGTTGAGGTTGTGGTGTTGAGGTTGTGGTGTTGAGGTTGTGGCGTTGAGGTTGTGATTTTGAAGTAATTGTTATTCTTCTTGTTTTATTTGGAATGTTAATTGTACTTCCTGTTTGTGAGAAAATGTTTGTACTCAGGGCAGCATTGGGAATGAGACTCTGGTCTCAATTGGGCCTGAATACATACCAGTTAATACCATGTGTTTTGTCTTACTTCTGATGACACTATGTGTCTTCACCTTCAGGGTTGTATTTATGTATACACTCACAAAACCTGTCAGAATCAAATTCCTTAAGCTGTCAGAATGTGCATAAACTGGCTCAAAGCGCTCTTCAACCCATTCCAAACAATATGACCAATGAGCATGTTCCTTTTCAATCATTCTAGAACCACTCTGGAAAAAGGAAGAGAAAACAAGGGTCATTTCAATGAACCCCACTTCAGGATGGAGGGCACAATGAACCCCACTTCAGGATGGAGGGCACAATGAACCCCACTTCAGGATGGAGGGCACAATGAACCCCACTTCAGGATGGAGGGCACAATGAACCCCACTTCAGGATGGAGGGCACAATGAACCCCACTTCAGGATGGAGGGCACAATGAACCCCACTTCAGGATGGAGGGCACAATGAACCCCACTTCAGGATGGAGGGCACAATGAACCCCACTTCAGGATGGAGGGCACAATGAACCCCACTTCAGGATGGAGGGCACAATGAACCCCACTTCAGGATGGAGGGCACAATGAACCCCACTTCAGGATGGAGGACACAATGAACCCCACTTCAGGATGAACCCCACTTCAGGATGGAGGGCACAATGAACCCCACTTCAGGATGGAGGGCACAATGAACCCCACTTCAGGATGGAGGGCACAATGAACCCCACTTCAGGATGGAGGGCACAATGAACCCCACTTCAGGATGGAGGGCACAATGAACCCCACTTCAGGATGGAGGGCACAATGAACCCCACTTCAGGATGGAGGGCACAATGAACCCCACTTCAGGATGGAGGACACAATGAACCCCACTTCAGGATGGAGGACACAATGAACCCCACTTCAGGATGGAGGGCACAATGAACCCCACTTCAGGATGGAGGCACAATGAACCCCACTTCAGGATGGAGGACACAATGAACCCCACTTCAGGATGGAGGGCACAATGAACCCCACTTCAGGATGGAGGGCACAATGAACCCCACTTCAGGATGGAGGGCACAATGAACCCCACTTCAGGATGGAGGGCACAATGAAACCCACTTCAGGATGGAGGCACAATGAACCCCACTTCAGGATGGAGGGCACAATGAAACCCACTTCAGGATGGAGGGCACAATGAACCCCACTTCAGGATGGAGGGCACAATGAACCCCACTTCAGGATGGAGGGACACAATGAACCCCACTTCAGGATGGATGGGGCACAATGAACCCCACTTCAGGATGGAGGGCACAATGAACCCCACTTCAGGATGGAGGGCACAATGAACCCCACTTCAGGATGGAGGGCACAATGAACCCCACTTCAGGATGGAGGACACAATGAACCCCACTTCAGGATGGAGGGCACAATGAACCCCACTTCAGGATGGAGGGCACAATGAACCCCACTTCAGGATGGAGGGCACAATGAACCCCACTTCAGGATGGAGGACACAATGAACCCCACTTCAGGATGGAGGACACAATGAACCCCACTTCAGGATGGAGGACACAATGAACCCCACTTCAGGATGGAGGACACAATGAACCCCACTTCAGGATGGAGGACACAATGAACCCCACTTCAGGATGGAGGGCACAATGAACCCCACTTCAGGATGGAGGACACAATGAACCCCACTTCAGGATGGAGGACACAATGAACCCCACTTCAGGATGGAGGACACAATGAACCCCACTTCAGGATGGAGGGCACAATGAACCCCACTTCAGGATGGAGGGCACAATGAACCCCACTTCAGGATGGAGGGCACAATGAACCCCACTTCAGGATGGAGGGCACAATGAACCCCACTTCAGGATGGAGGGCACAATGAACCCCACTTCAGGATGGAGGGCACAATGAACCCCACTTCAGGATGGAGGACACAATGAACCCCACTTCAGGATGGAGGGCACAATGAACCCCACTTCAGGATGGAGGGCACAATGAACCCCCCCACTTCAGGATGGAGGACACAATGAACCCCACTTCAGGATGGAGGGCACAATGAACCCCACTTCAGGATGGAGGGCACAATGAACCCCACTTCAGGATGGAGGGCACAATGAACCCCACTTCAGGATGTAGGGCACAATGAACCCCACTTCAGGATGGAGGGCACAATGAACCCCACTTCAGGATGGAGGGCACAATGAACCCCACTTCAGGATGGAGGGCACAATGAACCCCACTTCAGGATGGAGGGCACAATGAACCCCACTTCAGGATGGAGGGCACAATGAACCCCACTTCAGGATGGAGGACACAATGAACCCCACTTCAGGATGGAGGGCACAATGAACCCCACTTCAGGATGGAGGGCACAATGAACCCCACTTCAGGATGGAGGGCACAATGAACCCCACTTCAGGATGGAGGGCACAATGAACCCCACTTCAGGATGGAGGACACAATGAACCCCACTTCAGGATGGAGGGCACAATGAACCCCACTTCAGGATGGAGGACACAATGAACCCCACTTCAGGATGGAGGACACAATGAACCCCACTTCAGGATGGAGGGCACAATGAACCCCACTTCAGGATGGAGGGCACAATGAACCCCACTTCAGGATGGAGGGCACAATGAACCCCACTTCAGGATGGAGGGCACAATGAACCCCACTTCAGGATGGAGGGCACAATGAACCCCACTTCAGGATGGAGGGCACAATGAACCCCACTTCAGGATGGAGGGCACAATGAACCCCACTTCAGGATGTAGGGCACAATGAACCCCACTTCAGGATGTAGGGCACAATGAACCCCACTTCAGGATGGAGGGCACAATGAACCCCACTTCAGGATGGAGGGCACAATGAACCCCACTTCAGGATGGAGGGCACAATGAACCCCACTTCAGGATGGAGGGCACAATGAACCCCACTTCAGGATGGAGGGCACAATGAACCCCACTTCAGGATGGAGGGCACAATGAACCCCACTTCAGGATGGAGGACACAATGAACCCCACTTCAGGATGGAGGGCACAATGAACCCCACTTCAGGATGGAGGGCACAATGAACCCCACTTCAGGATGGAGGGCACAATGAACCCCACTTCAGGATGGAGGGCACAATGAACCCCACTTCAGGATGGAGGGCACAATGAACCCCACTTCAGGATGGAGGGCACAATGAACCCCACTTCAGGATGGAGGGCACAATGAACCCCACTTCAGGATGGAGGGCACAATGAACCCCACTTCAGGATGGAGGGCACAATGAACCCCACTTCAGGATGGAGGGCACAATGAACCCCACTTCAGGATGGAGGGCACAATGAACCCCACTTCAGGATGGAGGGCACAATGAACCCCACTTCAGGATGGAGGGCACAATGAACCCCACTTCAGGATGGAGGGCACAATGAACCCCACTTCAGGATGGAGGGCACAATGAACCCCACTTCAGGATGGAGGGCAATGAACCCCACTTCAGGATGGAGGGCACAATGAACCCCACTTCAGGATGGAGGACACAATGAACCCCACTTCAGGATGGAGGGCACAATGAACCCCACTTCAGGATGGAGGGCACAATGAACCCCACTTCAGGATGGAGGGCACAATGAACCCCACTTCAGGATGGAGGACACAATGAACCCCACTTCAGGATGGAGGGCACAATGAACCCCACTTCAGGATGGGATGAACCCCACTTCAGGATGGGGCACAATGAACCCCACTTCAGGATGGAGGGCACAATGAACCCCACTTCAGGATGGAGGGCACAATGAACCCCACTTCAGGATGGAGGGCACAATGAACCCCACTTCAGGATGGAGGGCACAATGAACCCCACTTCAGGATGGAGGGCACAATGAACCCCACTTCAGGATGGAGGGCACAATGAACCCCACTTCAGGATGGAGGACACAATGAACCCCACTTCAGGATGGAGGGCACAATGAACCCCACTTCAGGATGGAGGACACAATGAACCCCACTTCAGGATGGAGGGACACAATGAACCCCACTTCAGGATGGAGGGCACAATGAACCCCACTTCAGGATGGAGGACACAATGAACCCCACTTCAGGATGGAGGGCACAATGAACCCCACTTCAGGATGGAGGGCACAATGAACCCCACTTCAGGATGGAGGGCACAATGAACCCCACTTCAGGATGGAGGGCACAATGAACCCCACTTCAGGATGGAGGGCACAATGAACCCCACTTCAGGATGGAGGGCACAATGAACCCCACTTCAGGATGGAGGGCACAATGAACCCCACTTCAGGATGGAGGACACAATGAACCCCACTTCAGGATGGAGGACACAATGAACCCCACTTCAGGATGGAGGGCACAATGAACCCCACTTCAGGATGGAGGACACAATGAACCCCACTTCAGGATGGAGGACACAATGAACCCCACTTCAGGATGGAGGGCACAATGAACCCCACTTCAGGATGGAGGGCACAGGATGAACCCCACTTCAGGATGGAGGGCACAATGAACCCCACTTCAGGATGGAGGGCACAATGAACCCCACTTCAGGATGGAGGGCACAATGAACCCCACTTCAGGATGGAGGGCACAATGAACCCCACTTCAGGATGGAGGCACAATGAACCCCACTTCAGGATGGAGGGCACAATGAACCCCACTTCAGGATGGAGGACACAATGAACCCCACTTCAGGATGGAGGGCACAATGAACCCCACTTCAGGATGGAGGGCACAATGAACCCCACTTCAGGATGGAGGGCACAATGAACCCCACTTCAGGATGGAGGGCACAATGAACCCCACTTCAGGATGGAGGGCACAATGAACCCCACTTCAGGATGGAGGGCACAATGAACCCCACTTCAGGATGGAGGGCACAATGAACCCCACTTCAGGATGGAGGACACAATGAACCCCACTTCAGGATGGAGGACACAATGAACCCCACTTCAGGATGGAGGACACAATGAACCCCACTTCAGGATGGAGGCACAATGAACCCCACTTCAGGATGGAGGCACAATGAACCCCACTTCAATGAACCCCACTTCAGGATGGAGGACACAATGAACCCCACTTCAGGATGGAGGGCACAATGAACCCCACTTCAGGATGGAGGGCACAATGAACCCCACTTCAGGATGGAGGGCACAATGAACCCCACTTCAGGATGGAGGGCACAGGATGGAGGGCACAATGAACCCCACTTCAGGATGGAGGGCACAATGAACCCCACTTCAGGATGGAGGGCACAATGAACCCCACTTCAGGATGGAGGGCACAATGAACCCCACTTCAGGATGGAGGGCACAATGAACCCCACTTCAGGATGGAGGCACAATGAACCCCACTTCACAATGAACCCCACTTCAGGATGGAGGGAACCCCACTTCAGGATGAACCCCACTTCAGGATGGAGGGCACAATGAACCCCACTTCAGGATGGAGGACACAATGAACCCCACTTCAGGATGGAGGGCACAATGAACCCCACTTCAGGATGGAGGACACAATGAACCCCACTTCAGGATGGAGGACACAATGAATGGATGGAGGGCACAATGAACCCCACTTCAGGATGGAGGGCACAATGAACCCCACTTCAGGATGGAGGGCACAATGAACCCCACTTCAGGATGGAGGATGGACACAATGAACCCCACTTCAGGATGGAGGGCACAATGAACCCCACTTCAGGATGGAGGGCACAATGAACCCCACTTCAGGATGGAGGGCACAATGAACCCCACTTCAGGATGGAGGATGGATGGCACAATGAACCCCACTTCAGGATGGAGGGCACAATGAACCCCACTTCAGGATGGAGGACACAATGAACCCCACTTCAGGATGGAGGGCACAATGAACCCCACTTCAGGATGGAGGGCACAATGAACCCCACTTCAGGATGGAGGGCACAATGAACGTGAACCCCACTTCAGGATGGAGGGCACAATGAACGGAATTAGTTGTCCTGTGGAATCTTAGTTGTCGTGTGGAATCTTAGTTGTCGTGTGGAATCTTAGTTGTCGTGTGGAATCTTAGCTGTCGTGTGGAATCTTAGCTGTCGTGTGGAATCTTAGCTGTCGTGTGGAATCTTAGCTGTCGTGTGGAATCTTAGTTGTCGTGTGGAATCTTAGTTGTCGTGTGGAATCTTAGCTGTCGTGTGGAATCTTAGCTGTCGTGTGGAATCTTAGCTGTCGTGTGGAATCTTAGCTGTCGTGTGGAATCTTAGCTGTCGTGTGGAATCTTAGCTGTCGTGTGGAATCTTAGTTGTCGTGTGGAATCTTAGCTGTCGTGTGGAATCTTAGTTGTCGTGTGGAATCTTAGTTGTCGTGTGGAATCTTAGTTGTCGTGTGGAATCTTAGTGTGGAATCTTAGCTGTCGTGTGGAATCTTAGCTGTCGTGTGGAATCTTAGTTGTCGTGTGGAATCTTAGTTGTCGTGTGGAATCTTAGTTGTCGTGTGGAATCTTAGTTGTCGTGTGGAATCTTAGTTGTCGTGTGGAATCTTAGTTGTCGTGTGGAATCTTAGTTGTCGTGTGGAATCTTAGTTGTCGTGTGGAATCTTAGTTGTCGTGCGGAATCTTAGCTGTCGTGTGGAATCTTAGTTGTCGTGTGGAATCTGCGTTGATGCAGCCTAGGAACATGCAAGCACATTATTTCCTAGCATCACCTATTCCCATGGAGGAGACTAGACAATATGCTAAGAAGTGTATCACTTTTTAGTTGTTTTGAAATGTGTTATGTTCACATGAACACCACGAAGACTAAAGGAAACTATTTATGGAAATGTTTGACTACCCTTCAAGTGGGTGAAAATGAGCAGGGAGAGGGTGGGGTCAAATGTCGTACATAAAGGGGTTAAATATGTTCAATAAATGTGGTAAAACTAGTTTTCTAGGTAGAAGGAGGAAAAGGGATTTAAAGGGAGCATGTAGCCAGGCTGGGCTCTCTCACACACGCACGCACACGCACGCACACCCAAACTGGCTTGGTCACATTCACAAGCCTTCACAGCCAGACTCTCTCCCTGTCTCTATGACTGTTTCACCTCTCCTGAAATGCTCTTATCCGCTCCTTTTTTTGACAAGAGGCGCCCTGCGTCCTTCCTGCATGCGCTACTTTCCTGCGCAAAGCAAGAGACAAGCAAAATAACAAGGGGAGGAAAAAAAGATGGAGGAGTCGGAACGGAACATTATTGGTTCAATGCTTGGGTGCACAAGCTGCTAGTAACTCGGCGCAGACCCTGGAGTTTAATCAATTCAAAGTAGTATTTTTTTTTTGCCCTTTTCTGCTACAGTCCCCTCGCTGGAATAAATTGGTTTGTGCATAAATGAGCTTCCGTTCCTTCTTGTTAACAAATTCTCTACATTTTTTCCAGTCCAATTCAACGTTATGCCCCAGGGCGTATATTAACAATACATATGGATAGAGATAATTCTCACACAGCGCTAATCCGTTAAGGGTGTCACAGCCGCCTAACAAACGCAAAAGCATCACATGTCCTACAAGAAATACAAAATACTAAAATACATAGCCTATATTCAGCTCAGCTGGAAAGTATCGCGATAAAACAAGTGCAGTTTCATTTAATTGAAAACGGTCTTATCTTTGAGCCAAAGACCCCTCAGCGCTCTCTGGATAAGTTAATTTGTGGTTTATGGATCATTAAGCAGATATGCCTAAAATGTAGGCTAGCTGCACTACTATGTATTGTATCATAATCTTATTCTGAAATATCAGGAATGTAATTGATATGGACATATTCCAGATCTGTCAGAACAGTTTTACATAGAGGCCTATTAATGCGCTTCACAGCGGAGACACTGTCAACCTATATGCCTATATGATATTAGCCTCAATATTTAGGCTACAAGGAAGGCCATCATTAGATTAAAATAGGGCATGTCTTCATCTTAAAGTCAATTAAAGTACCATATCACTGCCCGCGAGCACAACATGATGTGCTTCATATACCTACAAACCCCAGGGTGCTCGCGAAGCCTATATTTCGATACCCCTTTATCTTCCACGGTTTCACTCATATCTCAGACTATCTAGGCGCAACGTCTTTGACAAGGTCCCCAAAGAATACGCGTTCAAAGAAACACTTAAGTGCACAATTGGCATCATGTTATTTAATTCTGCTTTTGAATTAAATGAAGTGTTATCTGGCGGGGCGATCTGCCTCATTAGCATAATCATTAATATGGGGCTGGTGACGGAGAAAGAGAGAGAGCGCGAGAGAGAGGAAGCTTGAGGCAGGCAGGGGGTCGCTCCCATTTTGGTCCCAGCTCCTCCATGAATGACGATGCCTCGGCTATACTGCCTGCTAACTACGCTATTCACCACAGAACATGGAAGCTGCTCGCTGCCACTCTCTCCGGAGCACTACAACAGACCGCCAGCTCTAGCCGGCCACTCAACCATATGGAGGTCCACGGATTTAAATTATTTAGCCTAATCGCTTCATTACTTTTTATATCTGCCTAGCCGCTAATCTCTTTAATTTGGCCACTTGTTTTTTTCCCTTCATCGGTATCCATAGCCTATGTCTCTGAGGGCCTTCATTCATTCTTCTCTAAAACCCTAACAGAGATAACTTTCGAAAATATAGGCCTATTTTGTTAAGTGAAATAAGAAAAGCTGTGTCTCTATTCAGGCTACAAAATGAAGCATGCTATTAATGGCCTAAAATCCACCGCATAAAAGATAGGGCTATAGATTTGCATAATTCTAATCATTATTACTGTTATCATTATTTAACGGCAATACGGACCATTAGGGTCATGCCTGCGCGCGCACTACAATGTCCCTCGAGAGCGAGCAGCCAGTGGAGCACATAATGAAGGATGTGCTGATATCGTTACTGCTGCCCGCGACTCACAATAGGAAACATTCCCCTAATCTAGCCTACTGCCTTGTCCTAATCTAACCTACTGCCAAGTAGCTTTCAAAATCAAACCGTAATTTCAGCAAGTGCCATGGAATCTCTCTCTGTCTTCGCGCTTTAAAGCACAAAGTGGTCACGAATAGGGCTATTCGCCTAAGCAATGTGCGCTCATGTCTGAGGAAAAATACTGTCAAGACACCTAATGAACCGTAAACTACAACGGGAAATCCAAGGCAACTAAACCCACGGTCTCAGTCCCTCCGGTGAGATATCAAACTATGCGTTTGGCCTCTCCACAGTAGCTGCGTGGTAATACAAATGCACTGATGACGTTTCGTTTTGATTAAAAAATAGAAGACAGAGGTGGTGGAGAGGAGGAGGAAAATAAGAAAAGGGAAAGATGGCTAAATTAAAATGGACAAGAAGCAGGTCAAGTTTATGGCGATGCTTTCTCGGGCTAATCTCCCCCGGGTCGGTTCCCGGATCAAACCTTAATGGGCCAATAATGGATACATTATACAGAGAAATTTTCATTCCGATGGAATCTAAAACGGTCTTAATCGTATGCAAATAACAGCGTCTCGCGGAGAAGTGACCCAGAAGACACCACACTGAGAGAGAGAGAGAGAGAGAGAGAGAGACAGAGAGAGACAGAGAGAGATGTGACATTACCTGATCAAGAGGCCCGGATGATCTTGTTATTTCCTCGTTGTCAGATTTTGATCCGCCCTCTCTGTCGTCGATCACCAAGTCGATGGGCATCTTTCCTTTCAGACAGCTGATGTACCGGTGACAGAAATTGTCACATAGTTCGTGTACCTATAGAACAACATAAAAGAGAATAGGAAAACACACCAAAACAAAACACATGAGCTACTGTATATCTGACACATGCCTGCAACTACAAAGCTACAAGCCACTTGGACAACCTGGTCCAAATGGGTTGAGGCGAGCACGTGGTGTTGCTGTGCGCTCCCACGTGACCAGCCGAATCCAGAAATATGAAGTAACTTTATTTACAGAGAAAAATTGAGACTTCAACGAAAATTGCCAATGACAAGAAGACTGGCGGGCTACAACCTAGTCAACACCCGTGTTAAACGTATCAGTGCCCCAGGTTGTGTCCATTAGGGAGGTGGTGGGGTGACCCGACTGATTGACATTTAAGGTAAACAGCTTCATTTCCTCCAGTGATTCCATTATTACCACCGACCCAAACCCGGTGCATGTCGCCTGGTCATGCCGAGGATGGTGCATGCTGTATGGGCTAAATGCATCGCTACACAATGCTGCTACAGCCTGCAACGACCCTTCTGTTATATAATGTTTTGAATTGTATTAAAATAGCCCAACACTCGGCCTACTGAAAAGTAATTAACAATCATTTCAACTGATCAATTGTTTGGACAGTGGGCTACCATTGGTAAAACATATCAATATATCATGTAAAACAATAGCTCACTAAAGTCACGCCAATCTATGCTACAGCGGGCTACTTTTCTCGGCCTTTAGCATTCTCCAATACCTACAGCGCGTATAACATACTTTAAATGATATAATTCATTCACCTTGTATGTAATCTACACCAAAATAAACTATTAGCTCTCGGAGAGATTTGGTCACAGAGATATCCGCTCCATGCAGTTGTAGCAGCTTGCGTTGTGATTAGGCTACAACGCGGAAGAGAAATAGGCCCCATGATTGATTTCGACACTAATTATAGCCGACTAGAAAAATACATTTATGCAAATGTCGCCCATAGCTATGAAGTGTGACAAGACCAGGCAGCAACAGGGAGCTGGGATATTACCTTTTCCAACTCCAGAAGATGAAACCGTAAAACTTGAATGGCTTGAATCATCTGGAAAATTTAAATAACAATAAAACAACGATTAGCTTGTAAAATGTCCTAATATGAAATAGGCATATGTTTCTGGATATGATATAAGAAACTAGGATGGAGAAAATTATTCATGTTAAATTGGATTTTGAATTTTGATTTTTATGTCGAGCTGATATTCAACATTATAAGCGTACGGCATTACAACATTGGCTAATCAATCAAACACAATAGAAGCTATCCCAGACATAAGCATTGGATATCCTACATTACAAGTGAAAACTATTAACATAATAACTTTCCATCGAGGGAAATGTAGTCCAAATCCATTTGACAGCTTTCTAATGCGGCCCTCAAAAGATGGTTATCTACCGTGACAGCCGAGGGCCGTCATGAAATCAAACAATCCGGATTGAAGAACAACAACCTCCAGTCGTTGGATAAACTTTTTGAACTAACAGCGTCTGGTGTTCAGAAACCGTGACATAATATGAAGGCAAGCCCTGATATGTTGGATCCACGTTGACTCTTAGCCCTTAGCCCACTTCTTGAATAATCAAATCAATATTTGTCTTACCAGGTTATCCAGTTCTGGATTCGATGAAAATAACGGCTTTTCTGCCCGAATCTAAAACCACAAAATCATGAACACTTCAACACTTATGGACAACATCAGTGAGAAAAATAATAATGTATTTAATATAAAAATAGTATTCTCAATATTAAACAAACATAAACTACTGTTAATGGCATAAAAAATACTAACAGGCTACTTCTAAACAATACACGCTTCAAAACATTTCCAATGCTAAACTTTACAATAACATTTAATTACATTAACAAAATACCCAGCTTAAAAACATGGGCTTATGCTCAGCCACACATATCGTATGCATAATATAGCCTATGTTAATAACGCGTAACGTTTTTTCACCGACCTGTTTTGCAAACACTGCAATATCTTCATTGAAAGATTCCGATGAACAAACGTCTCCTCCCGCGACCCCAGGCTCTCTGGGCGTGCAAGTCGCTAATTCACATTTCTCAAAAATCAGTGCAAGCAGGGGGAACAGGGGGTGCCTGCATGGAATCAAACACAATAGCGAATGTCACCGCAGAGAACAAGGCCGGGGTCAACACTGGTTCTATAAGCTAGTCTCAACAACGAGGCATAGCTCTGGGAATTGGTGATATGTGTATGCTGTTTTATGTATGGCGTTTATAGCCTATTCGTGCAGAAAAATATTCAGACGATATAGTTTTTACTGACAGATAATTGTGTCAAATGATTTGAATAAAATGTACTTTTTTTGTGCAGCACTGTATTTTCTCCTAAGCCTACAGGCTTGATCTGCCTTTGTCTTTGAAAATATCAAACGTTTAATATGTGCAATTTGTTCCATTTTAGTCTCATATGTAAATTCGCGGATATGACCTTTCTGGAAATGTTAGGGCCAATGTCTAGAATTTAAGAAAATATGGCGCTCTCAAGTAAGCCTACCATTGAACTGAGTAAATAGTTAAATGATTTGTGACATGTTCAGTCACCGTACATACATCATGCTTTGGAATTTTAATTAACTCATCTAAATTAATGTAAGGTGTGCATAATTTTGGGAGTCTGTTTTATTACATAAAACTCCTCGAAATTGGCCATATAACATGACCATTGCACACCATTTAGTTATATTAATATGTAGTGATCAATTACAGGTCCTTGTAAAACTACAATAAACTAATTGGAATTTTAATTTCCAAAACATATAGCCTAAAATGTGCTGCTGCACAGAGTTAGCTATTGGTCTGCATAACATTTTGTGTCAGCAAATATCGTAGCCTATATTTTGAGTACATAAGCATACAACTTTGTCCCAAGTTATAGAAGTCAACACAACTTTCGACAATAAATTATTCTTACAAAAAAAGTTCCAGAACAACAATAATTCCCACGTGTATTTGACTTTTTCCCAACCGCTCTTCACTGCCTAATAGTCTACACATGTTCAACTCCAACAAGAAAATCAACCAAAACATATGAAATCCCACACAAAGTTGCTCACATATAACCTACGTAAGCTACAGTCACCTACCCATATATCTGGTCTTTATCTCTCTTCAGGGCGTCGTTGACGGACGAGCCCATGCTAGGCGGCATGGCGTTGCTGTGGGCTGTGTGCGGGTACTGGTGTGAGTGTAGCTGGGGGCCGTGGTTGAGGTGGACGGCCTGCATTGAGCGGGCACCGTGCGGGTCACCGTACATGGTGGTGGGGATACCCACCCCGTCCATCCCGTAGTGGGGCAAGTCTTCGTACTGTATACACAATAACAACACAGTTTCCTACTGAATGGACAGTTATAGGACTGTGATGGTTTTACGCACTTTGCAGACAACAATATAATGTGTAAATAGTAACCTACCAATGAATGAATAAATAAAAGTCTACCGAGGTTGGCCTTAGTGACCTTGTTTATATTCAAGCATATAATACCCCTAAAGTTCAACTGTAGCTCTAAGTGTATTTTATATTTACACCACCATATAAGAAATAGTAACAAAATAGCAATAATCTCGTTAAAACATTATTCAAATCTGATATTTAATTCCAAAGCTAGGCAACTAAATAGCAAAAACTGAAATATATATGAGCAGGATAAAACGGATGACAAGCATGCATATTTCGTCTTTGTGTATTCGGAATTATTTGATAGTAGGCTTTCGCAACATCTAGTCTCTTTAATTACAGTGTTTGCTCATTTTAGAGCATCATTAGAATTGTGTAACATTGGTTACTCTGTTATTACACGCCAAATACACCATCATTAATATATTTAACAAACGCAGTTAAATTGATGTTTCTGTTTCTCATATAATGATGATCAATTGAAGATGTCTAGTATAGATAGATGAACATTTAAACCGAAGTAATTTGTAGTTATAAGTTGTCTCCATATTTTCCATGCCCATACGCACACACTAAATGTGTGCCTGAATATGCCTTTTCACACAGACATACAACACGCATGACACGTTGACTAAAAGTTAAAACAACATTTATGTTGGGGCCTGTTTCTTTAACGAATTAACGAGTGATTTTAATGATGTATTGTGGACTCTGAATGTGACACGGTATTATAAAGACTACCATTTAGACCCTGACACGTGGAGAGGTGCACAAATGACCCGCGTGGTACTGATGTAGTGTGTCTCTCCATCAAGCAAAAGGTATTTGAATAATAAGTGTGATCTCTCTTACATTTCATTTAAAAAAATTCTGCCATCTAGTCGAGTATTCCGGGGGTTTTAGGCTATGTATCAAATCACATGTCATCACATCATGACAAAAATGTGTTTTATTAGCATATGCAAAAATGTTGTTTTTTTTTAACCCAAATTACTAAATTAAACGTTATTAGGCCTACTTTGAAATAAACTACAATTGAGGATGCAACTCTAGATGATAATGAATTATAATCTCAAAAAACACTCAGAGATTCAAACCTCAAAGCATTTACATGAATTTGATGAATTACAAAAATGACTAAAGTAATTTAAATTCGACTTTGGAAGTATAAAGTTTGGGTTTGTTTGGTCCCATTGCTCCTTGTTTCTCTTCCAGTAACTGGCCTGTCAAGACTAATCTGGAAACATCAGATAGGATGACACATCTAATGTCCCTAGTCGGGGCGTTCGCGAAGCAGCAAATATGTGCGTCCGTGCGTAATATTGTGCCAAAGATGCAAAACTGCAAAACATGGAATTCGGTCCAGCGGGGTCTTGAAGAAGAAAGTAAAGTTTCGCCGCGAGCGTCTGTCATTGGCCACGTTACCGTGTTCATGGCTTTGCATTTTCACAGTGGAGTTACAGTGAAACTTTTCGGGATAGTCTTGCTACGTACCCGCTGCGCCATATCCCTCCTCTAGTCCCTCTCTTCTTCTCTCCTTTCGCTTCGGATATATCCCCTAAGAGGCCAGGGTGAAGAACAAATAAAAACGCAAATTCCAAATGCGAAATCTTTCAAGAATCCGTATTTCTTGCAAAGAGAAATGCAACGATGAATTCAAACCAGCCCTCTTCAGCTCAAGTTCAGTCCAAAGCAACCGCGAATAGGGCCTGAGCTATCCCCAGGGCAGTGGCATAGGGAGAGAAAGCCCAGTCTTATTTTCCCAAAAAACAGTATGAAAATACCCCTCAAAACAAAACTAGCGAAGTCTCATGGCTTTTTGCCACCACGCCTGTCAATCAAACGCCGAGGCTTGTCAAAGTAGCCCGGAATGAATGATGATCCGCGCCGCGCTTCCACGGGTTAGCACACCTAATGTGAATAGTCAAATGCACACAAAACATTCAGCTCACTCGTTTTTCTTTTGATCACTCTCGGCTCCTGGGTTGATTTTTTAAAACGCAAAAGCCCTGTAAAGGAGATCAGGAGGAGGTGGGGTGATAATTCAGGCTTAGTCTTTCTTAAAGGAGCAGCCCTCGATCGATGCTGTGCTCAGTCGCCAACTCCTCGTTGGTTTGTGTACAATGGGTGCGAGTAGTTGGGAAACGCGACTGAGGAGTGGATATGGACCAGACTGCCGAAACCCGGAAGTAGTGGTGGCCATAACAGGTCGCGTTATACACAATGCGAATGGGCTACATCAAGTCGCGCGGAGAGGAGGGGGGTGTCGTGGGAGGACCTTCGAAAGCTCGAGTTGAGCAGTCAGTGGGTATTCCGAGCCCCTGTCTGTTTGTGTTCTAGGCTATAGGGAGAATATCCCTCAGCCCCTGGTGGTGTTGCTCTGGTCAAAGCCATGCATGCATAGCTCTAGCCTCGGCGTGTGGGATATCACCCTGACTCTTGGTCGTGTAGTTGACTTTACTGTAGTGTTTGACTCATGTTTTTTTTTCTTTCTATTTACAAATGTGGATTTTCCAACTAATCCCAAGATTAAGATTATCGTCTCAGGACTTTGATGCCATTCCAGATTTGAATCATGTGAAAACTAGTAGGCTACTAGGTAGAAGAGAACCCAATGGGAACACACTGGTTGGATCAACGTTGTTTCTACCTCATTTCAATAACATGATGTTGCACCAACGTGCCCAGTAGGAAACGCCTTGCAGTATGCTATTCTAATGATATTTATATCCGTGACAAATCCATGTTTTTGAACGCTAGTTAAATCTTAAATAAACCTATGGTGATGTCCTTCTTAAAGGGCTCTTGGTTGCAACACACCCGGCCTTTCCTCTTTGACCATTTACGCAGTTTCCACCTCGAACACGTCTATGCACTTAATCATCCCTATTAATGTCTCATCTCTGTTATTGTGGAGATGTCTTTATCTATTTGGACTAGAACTGGGCGGGACTCCCTAAAAACATGTCATTTCGATACAGCTATGACTGTTCTTAGCAGGTTAGGAGAATGTATGCAGCAGGTTAGGATGATTAACATAGCAGGTTAGTAGACTTAGGTTAAGGTTAGGAAAATGGTTAGCAAAAATGCTCTCCTAACCTGCTATGAGAAGTCACTTGAGTCGAAGTGGCATGTTTTTAGGGAATATCCCACAAGTCCCTTCTGCAAAACAGCAGATTCATGATTTCATATCACACTTTAACATTGGACTTTACATCGTTTTACAGTAAGTAGCCTATTTGATTTGGGAGAAATTGTTGAATTGCTTGATTATAGATATTTATATATATATATATATCGTTAGGTTTGATGAAGTTAGTGTGGCCAATACTGTATAGGCCATTGACAACATTATGGTATTTTTTGGAGAAAAAAATATATATATATATTTACTAACAATCTATTTACTAAAGCATTTTGATGGTGCTGTATAATTGGCCTTTCTTTAAAACTGATGCTGAAAAAGTCACTAGATTAGAGTCTCTCTATCATGTCAGCTTCATGTTTCTGTCAGAGTGCTACAGAGTGGTACAGTTCTCCGTTGTGCCCTCCGTCACCCATTCCCCCTCTCTGCGCCGAATGGGCCGTTCCGAGTCGCTGCACGCTCACCGAGTCCGCCCGGGGTGTCCAATGGAAGCACGGCACAGTGATGCGAGTCCCCTATTGGATCTCGAGATTATCAATTATTTGGTGATTGATCGATTTCAGGCCACATTGGTGGGGAGCTGCAAAACAAAACGTTGCTCGCAAATTAAAAACATGTCTTTTGTAATAAATCTATATATACATTTAGCAAAATGTTTGAATATTTCACAAACCCTAGCTCGTTCTCATTTGTCTTTCAGGCGTCTTGCTCTTCGCTCTCTCTCTCTCAATAACACACACATCTTCTATTTTCCACCTATTTCCTACTTGTCCTTACTTTCTAAAACTTTTCCGAGATAGTCTATATATACAATATCTATGAATTTGAAACCGATACAATAACTCATTATACGTTTTATTGGTTTGATTTTACCCCAGATTAAAAACGTTTAACTTTAACTAACTTTAACTTTAACTGTTAAATATTCTCTATAATCGGATTACCGTGTTATTTGGTCAATAAAGGACATTTTATTCCTCACAATGACCCCTTTGTCACCGTGTGCACATAGGACTATGTAGCTTACTGTTGAGTGTAAAAGGGCGATTTATAATATTTATTTACAAATCGATTTATGTAAAAGGAACCATAGATCTAGTATATTAGGCTACACAACTCTGATATCAATGAAAATCGTTGACAAAGTATACATTCAAATGTATGTATTTCTTTATAATTTTCAATACAATATATGCTTATATTGCTTGAACTAGGTGGATGTATACATGTTAGCCTACATTACTGATAAGAAGCTATTCAAACGAGTTACTACACTTGTTTCAACACAAATGCCAGAAGAGAGTGGGCTACAGGCTATATGATTATGTTCAGCCTGGGCAGCTATATGTGCATATATATACATGTTACATTTCTCTCTCGCGCGCGCTCTCTCTCTCTCTCTCGCTCTCTCTCTATTTTCATATATATATATATATATATGTATTACCTGTACGTATAGACAACTTATTTCACACAAATGCCAGGAGAGAATGGCCTTTCATACGGCTCCGCTATATCTTCTGATTATGCTAAGCCATCCCGTCGCTGTTCATAACGTGTTACTCCAAACGCCCTGATGACAAGGTGTTTGAAGTTAGCCTGCAGATTCATCTGTCATCGATCATAATGCCCCGCTGCCAGCCGCACTGTCATATCAGATAATACAGCGTTCACACATTCAGACGCGACTCC
Source organism: Oncorhynchus keta (assembly GCF_023373465.1). NCBI lineage: Eukaryota > Metazoa > Chordata > Actinopteri > Salmoniformes > Salmonidae > Oncorhynchus > Oncorhynchus keta. The sequence continues at coordinate 24,199 of NW_026287767.1, forward strand.
CGTGGTACCACCACCACCAGTCCCGAGCCGTGGGATCCACATTTACAGTCACGAAATTACTATTAAAGCCCCGTGCACCGACCGACGGATGAGTGAGACATGTACGGGGCTTGGGGCAGACACTGTAACAGGCTCGGTGGGACTGGGAAAGCTATATGAAGGCGGTGAGGACACACGGGTTCATGGAATTCCCGGGGAATCGTGGGTTTACGCACAAGGATGGAAGCTAAACATTTAGGATAAATTATCTACGCATATCGATTAGACCTCGTTGTGTTCCTTTTACTTTCAGTAGTTCACGGGTGAGTAGTTATCTCTCCTAAATGATGTTGTTCTACATTAACTAGCCTAATACAGCCTATATGGTGAAAATATCCTCACATATTATTAGGCACTAAAAATGATTTATTTACGTTAAGAAATATTAGATTTATTGAGATATGCATTTCGTTTTACAATGCGTGACTGGATACCACATGACATTTAGCCCTCGTATTTTCAGAATTGTGTGTCTATCTCCATCCAACTAAATTGGTCGTCTTCGTAAATAGCTCGAGCCTGGTCTAAATTGACATGGAAAGGTGAACTACATCAACGTCTAGGCTACTAACTGCTGTCACAGAACCAGAGTGGCATTATAAAGTAATTAAGTTGCTTCAATTACCGTCTATAAAAGGACGTTACAGACCACAACAGGGGCAAGAAGCAATACTTTCACTCTTGCTCTTTAGGTTTCTCATTGGCGAGAGTCAGCTCATTCTAGAGAGAGCAAATATCATCATTTCATCTTTAATCTGCTTCCGGAGGACGGATAATGTTATGAGTCATGTAATGAAATCAAAAGGTATTTCTTTCCTGACAGTCAAATGTGAGTTGACCGCCACATTCGACTGACATAAACAATTAGAGTCATTGTTTGAGAGTAGTGCACGTGATGGCCAACGTGTAGACCTGCAGTCTAACTTAGGGAGAAGGGGAGAAAAGTCAAGTTAATTAAACGATTAAACAAAGTCATGATGGGACATTGTCATTGGCGGAAAGTCATATAGGCCGGTGTTTTAATATTAGAATAAAACAAGTTGTTTTTAAAAATCATTATTTCACAACTTTCTATATGGACTAATACCATGTCCTTTAATAGGCTTACAACGGAATTACATTAATGAACAATAATGAATCGTATTTTCCCAGCCATGAGAATAGCTTTCTGCATGATTCACGCCTCTCGAAAAAAGTTTGAAATATCAAGTCTACATTAGCAAAGAAAACCCCATCGACTATAATGTCCGTGTATTTGTCTTTCCTAATAATAGTCCTCAACGTCTCTCCCTAAAAGCGCCTGGCACCGGGTGGTTCAGGAGTCAAACGGAGGTCAATCTTTATCAGCCCCGCAGCAATGCGCCCAAACGTGTTAGGATCCGTAGAGCTACAGCCACAGCAGAGGCCATCGCTGGATTCTTTCTTCCAGCAGCATGTTGTCCGAACGTTTGGCTGGAAAATATATCTGTTTAGATCAGGCTACTTGTTAGATACGTAGGTACAACTTTTTAGCGTATTAAAATGAGTAACACTGGCATTGCGAATAGTGTCCATTTGCTCTCCTTGCATCATATCCAAAGTATTGTCTACAATGTAGGCCTGATAATTATCTGCGAAATAGTGAAATGAATTAGTCCAAAACAATATTAGGATATATTAACGAAATGGCCTGATGGTTTGAACTCTGGTTTCAGTGTGTGGTTACAGTAGCCTAGCCTATACACGTGTTAAAAATACAAAAGTACAATCGAGTGTATTGTTTTCATAACCAGGACGCGTCTTTATTTACAAATGAATGAAATCCTCTACATCAATAATTCCGATGATTTTTGCAGCAATATTATTATTTGGACATTTAGGAAAAGTTTTCGAAACATTTACGGGGCGGCAAATAGCCTAAATGATTAGAGAGTTTGGCCTGTAACCGAAAGGTTGCTAGATCGAATCCCCGAACTGACCAGGTAAAAATCTGTCGTTCTGCCCCTGAACAAGGCAGTTAACCCTCTGTTCCTAGGACGTCATTGTAAATAGGAATGTGTTCTTAATTAACTGACTTGCCTATTTAAATAAAGGTAAAAAAATATATAATTTCAAAAATACAGTAAGCAACTTGGTATTGAAAATTATATTTGAGGGGTAGTGTCAAAGTAAATTATTATAGGCCTGTATTAAAAGTTGAAATATTCCAATCGAGATCGCAATTTTATCCTCAATTGTCATGAGCTGATCACACACAAACACACACCAAGAACTCAGGAACTCAAGAATCCAAGATTTTAGGAACTCAGGAACTCCACACCATGAGAAATAAACATCAGAGACGCCCTGCAATACTTATACAAATCAAAAGGAACATATTCATGAACATCACATTTACAAACCACTGTCTTTCTACTCGTCGAATGATAGTGTGAATTATCTGTAAGAATTACCTTTCGATTCAGGTACTTCTCATTTGCACAAGACAAATGTTACTGTTTACTATTGGATGTCATTCTCTTTGATACAAAACGTTAACGCTTAATCGTTTGCGCCTTCTACCGGCGTTAGGAGAAATGACATGTATTATCAACGGTCACGTGACAGAACTAAGGTTGAGCGAACAATTCAACTTAATCAACATTACAAACAGCTATTATCATTTATAATTTAAAAAAATAAAACAACTTTGAAATTAAGTTTTCTTTAAAAAAAAGTCCGTTGCCTGTTGGAAGGTATTTATAAGTTGACTTATTTAAAAACGGACATGATCACAGTGGAACATTTAAAGCACAACTAGAAATGCTTACTATTCCATGAACAAAATATAACAGGCATTTCTTAATTTACCTAACGTGGAGATAATATGATGACTATGGTCGTTTACATTTTTGGGGGGATTTAGTCTGTGCTCCCTTGTTTGTCCTTTAAGCTTGATGACAATAAATATGTAAATATTGTCTATGTTTTGTTTGCACGTGTGTGAATGAATGTCCCATTGACCATAGATAGACCCGCAGTAAACAGCCCGTCATTAAATGGTGAGAGAAAATACTATATACATATATTACAAGACATTAACAACACCTTCCTAATATTGGCTCATAATTGTTCAGACAGCCTCAGTCCCCGGAGAAGAAACAGGACTTATTATCAGTATATATGGAGGTGAAAAGACCCAGAAGTAACGTAGGCTGATAACCACAGGAACTGGGAGGCGGCATGAAACCAAGCAGATGTGGAAATTACAGTAATTAAAATGGAATATGCTGTACATTATTTGAAGCATAGGGATAAAGTAGCATGATTACGCACACACACGCACACGCACACACACACACACACACACACACACACACACACACACACACACACACACACACACACACACACACACACACACACACACACACACACACACACACACACACACACACCACAGGGTGTAATAATAGATCCACTGTTCTCTGAATACTACCACTCAATTTTCACATTGTGGCAGCGGTTACAGGTCATTGGCTGTAGTGCTGCTAACATGGAGTACATCCCAAATGGCACCCTATTCCCTATATAGTGCACTACTTTAGAGCAGGACCCTGTTTCCTATATAGTGCACTACTTTAGAGCAGGACCCTGTTTCCTATATAGTGCACTACTTTAGAGCAGGGCCCTGTTTCCTATATAGTGCACTACTTTAGACCAGGGCCCTGTTTCCTATATAGTGCACACTTTAGAGCAGGGCCCTGTTTCCTATATAGTGCACTACTTTAGAGCAGGGCCCTGTTTCCTATATAGTGCACTACTTTAGAGCAGGACCCTGTTTCCTATATAGTGCACTACTTTAGAGCAGGACCCTGTTTCCTATATAGTGCACTACTTTAGAGCAGGGCCCTGTTTCCTATATAGTGCACTACTTTAGAGCAGGGCCCTGTTTCCTATATAGTGCACTACTTTAGACCAGGGCCCTGTTTCCTATATAGTGCACTACTTTTGCCCAGGGGGCTCTGCCATTTGGGATACAAACACAGAGGATACAGTCCTGTTAAACTGGCAGGTAGCCTGGTGGTTAGAGTGTTTTTGTCAGTAACCGTAAAGGTTGCTGGATCGAATCCCTGAGCTGACAAGGAAAAAAGCTCTCCTTCTGCCCCTGAACAAGGCAGTTAACCCACTGTTCCCCTGAACAAGGCAGTTAACCCACTGTTCCCCTGAACAAGGCAGTTAACCCACTGTTCCCCTGAACAAGGCAGTTAACCCACTGTTCCCCTGAACAAGGCAGTTAACCCACTGTTCCCCTGAACAAGGCAGTTAACCCACTGTTCCCCTGAACAAGGCAGTTAACCCACTGTTCCCCTGAACAAGGCAGTTAACCCACTGTTCCCCTGAACAAGGCAGTTAACCCACTGTTCCCCTGAACAAGGCAGTTAACCCACTGTTCCCCTGAACAAGTCAGTTAACCCACTGTTCCCCTGAACAAGTCAGTTAACCCACTGTTCCCTGAACAAGGCAGTTAACCCACTGTTCCCTGAACAAGGCAGTTAACCCACTGTTCCCCTGAACAAGGCAGTTAACCCACTGTTCCCCTGAACAAGGCAGTTAACCCACTGTTCCCCTGAACAAGGCAGTTAACCCACTGTTCCCCTGAACAAGGCAGTTAACCCACTGTTCCCCTGAACAAGGCAGTTAATCCACTGTTCCCCTGAACAAGGCAGTTAACCCACTGTTCCCCTGAACAAGGCAGTTAACCCACTGTTCCCCTGAACAAGGCAGTTAACCCACTGTTCCCCTGAACAAGGCAGTTAATCCACTGTTCCCCTTTATACCAACATTGTACAAATAATTTGTTCTTAACTGACTTGCCAAGTTAAATAAAAAAATTAAAAACCACAGATACAGAACACATCACCATCACTCTAACCCTCTCTCCCTCCCTACCCCTCTCCATCACCCCCTCTTTTCTCTCTCTCTCTATCCCTACCCCTCCATCATCTCTCTCTCTCCCCTCTTTTCTCTCTCTCTCTATCCCTACCCCCCCCTCATCTCTCTCTCTATCCCTCCCCTCTTTTCTCTCTCTCTCTATCCCTACTCTCTATCCCTCCCCTCTTTTCTCTCTCTCTCTATCCCTACCCCCTCCATCATCTATCCCTCTCTCTCCTCTCTCCTCTTTTCTCTCTCTCTCTATCCCTACCCCTCCATCATCTTTCTCATCTCCCTCTCTCTCCCTCCCCCTCTTTTCTCTCCTCCATCCCTACCCCCATCTACCTCTCATCTCTATCCCTACCCCCTCTCTCTCTATCCCTCCCCTCTTTTCTCTCTCTATCTCTCTCTATCCCTATCCCTACCCCCTCCATCATCTACCTCTCATCCCCCTCTTTTCTCTCTCTCTCCCTCCCCCTCTTTTCTCTCTCTCTCTATCCCTACCCCTCCATCATCTACCTCTCATCCCTCTATCCCCTTCTTCTCTCTCTCCCTATCCCTACCCCTCCATCATCTACCTCTCATATCCCTCCCCCTCCCTCCATCATCTATCCCTCTTTTCTCCCTCTCTATCCCTCCCCTCTTTTCTCTCTCTCTCTATCCCTACCCCTCCATCATCTACCTCTCATCTCCTCTCTCCCCTCTTTTCTCTCTCTCTCTATCCCTACCCCTCCATCATCTACCTCTCATCTCCCTCTCTCTCCCTCCCCCTCTTTTCTCTCTCTCTCTATCCCTACCCCCTCCATCATCTACCTCTCATCTCCCCTCTCTCCCTCCCCCTCTTTTCTCTCTCTCTCTATCCCTACCCCTCCATCATCTACCCTCATCTCCTCTCTCTCCCTCCCCTCTTTTCTCTCTCTCTCTATCCCTACCCCTCCATCATCTACCTCTCTCTCCCTCCCCCTCTTTTCTCTCTCTCTCTATCCCTACCCCTCCATCATCTACCTCTCTCTCCCTCCCCCTTTTTCTCTCTCTCTATCCCTACCCCTCCATCATCTACCTCTCTATCCCTACCCCTCCTCATCTCCTCTCTCCCTCCCCCCCTTTTCTCCTCTCTATCCCTACCCCCTCCATCATCTACCTCTCATCTCCCTCTCTCCCTCCCCCTCTTTTCTCTCTCTCTCTATCCCTACCCCCTCCATCATCTACCTCTCATCTCTCTCTCTCTCCCTACCCCTCTTTTCTCTCTCTTTCTCTCTCTCTCTATCCCTACCCCTCCATCATCTACCTCTCATCTCCCCTCTCTCTCCCTCTATCCCTACCCCTCTTTCTCTCTCTCTCTATCCCTCCCCCCCCTCCATCATCTACCTCTCATCTCTCTCTCTCCCTCCCCTCTTTTCTCTCTCTCTCTATCCCTACCCCTCCATCATCTACCTCTCATCTCTCTCTCTCCCTCCCTCCCCCTCTCTCTCTCTATCCCTCCCCCTCTCTCCATCATCCCTACCTCCATCATCTACCTCTCTCTCCCTCCCCCTTTTCTCTCTCTCTCTATCCCTACCCCTCCATCATCTACCTCTCATCTCCCTCTCTCTCCCTCCCCCTCTTCTCTTCTCTCTATCCCTACCCCCTCCATCATCTCCCTATCTCTCTCTCTCCCTCCCCCCCTCCCTCCATCATCTACCCTCCTCATCTCCTCTCTATCTACCCCTCCATCATCTACCTCTCCTCCCTCCCCCCTTTTCTCTCTCTCTCTATCCCTACCCCTCCATCATCTACCTCTCATCTCTCTCTCTCCCTCCTCCATCTCCCTCTTCTCCCTCCCCCTCTTTTCTCTCTCTCTCTCCTCCATCATCTACCTCTCATCTCTCTCTCCCTCCCCCCCTCTCATCTATCCCTACCCCTCCATCATCTACCTCTCATCTCCCTCTCTCTCCCCTCCCCTCTTTCTCTCTCTCTATCCCCTCTCTCCCTATCCCCCCCTCCTCTCTCTCTATCCCTATCTCTCTCTCTCTATCCCTCCCCCTCTTTTCTCTCTCTCTCTATCCCTCCCCTCCATCATCTCTCTCATCTCCCTCTCTCTCCCTCCCCTCTTTTCTCTCTCTCTCTATCCCTACCCCCTCCATCATCTACCTCTCATCTCCCTCTCTCCCTCTTTTCTCTCTCTCTCTATCCCTACCCCCTCCATCTTCTCTCTCCCTCTCTCTCTCTCTCCCTACCCCTCCTCTTTTCTCATCTCTCTCTATCCCTCCCCTCTTTTCTCCATCATCCCTACCCCTCCATCATCTACCTCTCATCTCCTCCCTTTTCTCCCCTTTCATCTCTCATCTCTCTATCCCTCCCCCCTCCATCATCTACCATCATCTACCTCTCATCTCCCTCTCTCTCCCTCCCCCTCTTTTCTCTCTCTCTCTATCCCTACCCCCTCCATCATCTACCTCTCATCTCCCTCCCTCCCCTCTTTTCTCTCTCTATCCCTACCCCTCCATCATCTCCTCTCTCTCCCTCCCCCTCTTTTCTCTCTCTCTCTACCCCTCCATCATCTCCCTCTCTCTCCCCCCCTCTTTTCTCTCTCTCTCTATCCCTACCCCTCCATCATCTACCTCTCATCTCCCTCTCTCTCCCTCCCCTCTTTTCTCTCTCTCTCTATCCCTACCCCCTCCATCATCTACCTCTCATCTCCCCATCTCTCCCTCTCCCCTCCCCTCTTTTCTCTCTCTCTCTATCCCTACCCCCTCCATCATCTACCTCTCATCTCACTCTCTCTCCCTCCCCCTCTTTTCTCTCTCTCTCTATCCCTACCCCTCCATCATCTACCTCTCATCTCCCTCTCTCTCCCTCCCCTCTTTTCTCTCTCTCTCTATCCCTACCCCTCCATCATCTACCTCTCATCTCCCTCTCTCTCCCTCCCCCTCTTTTCTCTCTCTCTCTATCCCTACCCCTCCATCATCTACCTCTCATCTCCCTCTCTCTCCCTCCCCCTCTTTTCTCTCTCTCTCTATCCCTACCCCCTCCATCATCTACCTCTCATCTCCCTCTCTCTCCCTCCCCCTCTTTTCTCTCTCTCTCTATCCCTACCCCCTCCATCATCTACCTCTCATCTCCCTCTCTCTCCCTCCCCCTCTTTTCTCTCTCTCTCTATCCCTACCCCCTCCATCATCTACCTCTCATCTCCCTCTCTCTCCCTCCCCCTCTTTTCTCTCTCTCTCTATCCCTACCCCCTCCATCATCTACCTCTCATCTCCCTCTCTCTCCCTCCCCCTCTTTTCTCTCTCTCTCTATCCCTACCCCTCCATCATCTACCTCTCATCTCCTCTCTCTCCCCCCCTCTTTTCTCTCTCTCTCTATCCCTACCCCCTCCATCATCTACCTC
>NW_026287767.1:37500-57500 GCF_023373465.1 Oncorhynchus keta
CATCTGTCACCAGACTGTTGGATGCAACTGGTGAGTAAGAACAAACAACTTTGTTCTGATGTAAGATGGTTATTTTATGTCTGCTGATAATTTGGATGAATCAAGATTTCTGGTGGGTAAGATGGCATCTGGTGAGTCAGAAGTTTCTGGTGAGTAAGATAGTTACTCTGGTGAGTAAGATGGTTACTGTGGTGAGTAAGATAGACTCTGGTGGGTAAGATGGTTACTCTGGTGAGTAAGATGGTTTGAGGCAAGATAGACTAAGATAGTTACTCTTGAGCAAATCACATGCAAAGAGAGTGGGTAAGATGGTTACTCTGGTGGGAATGAGATGGTTACTCTGGTGGGTAAGTATGGTTACTCTGGTGGGTAAGATGGTTACTCTGGTGGGCAAAGATGGTTACTCTGGTGGGTCTACTCCCAGAACTGGTGAGAAATGAAGCATCTGGACCAATGACGTAAGATTTTAGTTCTGGTGAGTAAGATGGTTTTCCGAGTGAGTAAGTGGTTACCTGGTGGGTAAGAAACTTCATAAGATCTACCAAACAGAGTGAGCAAGACCAGTTACTCTGGTGAGTAAGATGGTTACTCTGGTGGGTAAGATGGTTACCTGGTGGGTAAGATGGTTACACGTGGGTAAGATCTTACTCTGGTGAGAACAAACCTCATCAATGGTTACTGCCAAAATTTCAATGAATAGAATTTCAGTAAGAGCAAGATAAACTCTGGTGAGTAAGATGATAACAGCAAATGACAGTAGATGGGTTTTGTTACTCTGCTGTTTTTAATGTGTAAGATGGTTACTCTGGTGGGTAAGATGGTTAAGATGGTTACTCTGGTGAGTAAGATGGTTACTCTGGTGGGTAAGATGGTTACTCTGGTGGGTAAGATGGTAAGATGGTTACTCTGGTGGTAAGATGGTTACTCTGGTGAGTAAGATGGTTACTCTGGTGGGTAAGATGGTTACTCTGGTGAGTAAGATGGTTACTCTGGTGAGTAAGATGGTTACTCTGGTGAGTAAGATGGTTACTCTGGTGAGTAAGATGGTTACTCTGGTGGGTAAGATGGTTACTCTGGTGAGTAAGATGGTTACTCTGGTGAGTAAGATGGTTACTCTGGTGAGTAAGATGGTTACTCTGGTGAGTAAGATGGTTACTCTGGTGAGTAAGATGGTTACTCTGGTGGGTAAGATGGTTACTCTGGTGGGTAAGATGGTTACTCTGGTGGGTAAGATGGTTACTCTGGTGGGTAAGATGGTTACTCTGGTGAGTAAGATGGTTACTCTGGTGGGTAAGATGGTTACTCTGGTGGGTAAGATGGTTACTCTGGTGGGTAAGATGGTTACTCTGGTGGGTAAGATGGTTACTCTGGTGGGTAAGATGGTTACTCTGGTGGGTAAGATGGTTACTCTGGTGGGTAAGATGGTTACTCTGGTGAGTAAGATGGTTACTCTGGTGAGTAAGATAGTTACTCTGGTGAGTAAGATGGTTACTCTGGTGAGTAAGATGGTTACTCTGGTGAGTAAGATGGTTACTCTGGTGAGTAAGATAGTTACTCTGGTGAGTAAGATAGTTACTCTGGTGAGTAAGATAGTTACTCTGGTGAGTAAGATAGTTACTCTGGTGAGTAAGATAGTTACTCTGGTGAGTAAGGTTTCCTATGTATTTACTAAGGATAATGAACTTGAGGGGTAGATAGAGCATCTTCATGTCGTTATCTCTGCTGGTTCCTTTGTGTTGCGTCTGTGATCACGTGACTGTCTGAACATAAAGAACCCATATAAATACTTCAGTAAACATACATTTAATTGTTTGCTCTAAATGAGAAACACACGTGTTTAATTCAATCAAATCTAACATGCAAACTGTCAAAAAGCATCAAAGAGGTGTGAAGTCTTCTGCACGTTTTTCATTTATCAACTGTTAATTATCACAACTGTCATCATCAAAGTGCTGCCGCTGTAAATGACTTTACACACGGTTCAAATCCCCTGTTTACCACCAGGGCCACGTTCAGCAGTTATTAAAAGTTGTCGAAAGTTTCAAATACAAAATGCAATGTATAGAGCCAACGTGATTTAATATTCTACACGGCAGAGGATTCTGAACATTCCAAAAACGTTGCATCCTGCTGAACACGCCCCAGAACATGCACTTCCTCATTGACTGACTTTCCAAACACCCAATCCCATCAATTTCCTAACCCCAGAGGCGGAGCTTCTGCCACACCACTTTACATAGACTCACCTGTACCTAATCAGGGGGACAGCCTGAATTACATACCAGTTGATTCCAGTGTGTGTTCTAGTTGTGTTATATCTATCTTTTCCTTGACCTTTATCATTAGTGAGTGAGCATCATGTGTATTTACAGTATATTGGGGTGGCAGGTAGCCTAGTGGTTAGAGTGTTGGACTTGTAACTGAAAGGTTGCAAGATCGAATCCCTGAGCTGACAAGGTAATAATCTGTCTGTCGCTCTGTGCCTGAACAAGGTAGTTAACCCACTGTTCCTAGACCAGTTAACCCACTGTTCCTAGACCAGTTAACCCACTGTTCCTAGACCAGTTAACCCACTGTTCCTAGACCAGTTAACCCACTGTTCCTAGACCAGTTAACCCACTGTTCCTAGACCAGTTAACCCACTGTTCCTAGACCAGTTAACCCACTGTTCCTAGACCAGTTAACCCACTGTTCCTAGACCAGTTAACCCACTGTTCCTAGGCTGTCATTGAAAACAAGAATTTGTTCTGACTTGCCTAGTTAATTAAAGAATAAACATATGTTTTTGACTAGTTAACTGTCTAAGTTAATTGCCTTGTATTGATATCGAGACCTTCCTTGTGATAACATAATGTGTGGGATTTTATTGTGAAAGGTTATTCTGACTCTTGGGAGTCTTGAGTTTGGGACTCATGCTGTTGAAGCCCTTTTTATAGATTGTCCCTTACAAGTTGTACAGGAACTCTGGTATTAAACACAGATTCATTGAAGATCATTGTTTTGGATGTATCCACATAAATAGTCACTAGAAAACAGCTTAAACAAATGAAAATGCAGCAACTTTGCTGTTATTCTGGCTGCACTTTTTAACGTGACTGTAAGTTAGCCATAGTTGGCTAGCTAGCTAGCAAGGGAGAAGAACGTTGCCAGCCAGTAAGACAATGGAACATTCAGAACGTTGTTCATTCTAAATAGATACAGAACAAAAAGACTAAACGACTGGGTCACGTCTCTGGCAACCTAACCGATAGAACGAATGACCAGCGGCTTCGGTAGCAACCCTAGATTTGGGTTGGGACTTTATCTTGTGGAAGGATGCAATAGTATGAATAAATTAATACAAATAATGTTTTTAATTAAAATATGTCAAGCATTATTTGAATATGTTGGTAACCCGAAGCCGGCTTCGAATGGCATTATCACATAATCGAGTCAGTGAAGTTGCAGTGTCCCTGGTTTACATTCTTATCATCGGCCTTACAGTGAGTTGGGTTGTTTTGTTTATTCCTATACCAACCATCCTAATATCCTGATCCCCAATCACCTGCAGTGTTACAAACCCAGTACCCACCCAAACCCAGTACCCACCCAAACCCAGTACCCACCCAAACCCAGTACCCACCCAAACCCAGTACCCACCCAAACCCAGTACACCCAAACCCAGTACCAACCCAAATCCAGTACCCACCCAAACCCAGTACACACACAAACCCAGTACACACACAAACCCAGCACACACCCACCCACCCAAACACAGTACCCACCCAAACCCAGTACACACACAAACCCAGCACACCCACCCACCCACCCAAACACAGTACCCACCCAAACCCAGTACACACACAAACCCAGCACACACCCACCCACCCAAACACAGTACCCACCCAAACCCAGTACACACCCAAACCCAGTACACACACAAACCCAGTACCCACCCAAACCCAGTACCAACCCAAACCCAGTACACACACAAACCCAGCACACACCCAAACCCAGTACACACCCAAACCCAGTACACACCCAAACCCAGTACACACCCACCCACCCAAACACAGTACACACCCAAACCCAGTACACACCCAAACCCAGTACACACCCATCCACCCAAACCCAGTACACACCCAAACCCAGTACACACCCAAACCCAGTACACACACAAACCCAGTACCCACCCAAACCCAGTACCCACCCAAACCCAGTACACCCAAACCCAGTACACACCCAAACCCAGTACCCACCCAAACCCAGTACACACACAAACCCAGCACACAACCAAACCCAGTACACACACAAACCCAGTACACACCCAAACCCAGTACCCACCCAAACCCAGTACACACACAAACCCAGCACACACCCACCCACCCAAACACAGTACCCACCCAAACCCAGTACACACCCAAACCCAGTACACACACAAACCCAGTACCCACCCAAACCCAGTACCAACCCAAACCCAGTACACACACAAACCCAGCACACACCCAAACCCAGTACACACCCAAACCCAGTACACACCCAAACCCAGTACACACCCACCCACCCAAACACACAGTACACACCCAAACCCAGTACACACCCAAACCCAGTACACACCCATCCACCCAAACCCAGTACACACCCAAACCCAGTACACACCCAAACCCAGTACACACACAAACCCAGTACCCACCCAAACCCAGTACCCACCCAAACCCAGTACACACCCAAACCCAGTACACACCCAAACCCAGTACCCACCCAAACCCAGTACACACACAAACCCAGCACACAACCAAACCCAGTACACACACAAACCCAGTACACACCCAAACCCAGTACACACCCAAACCCAGTACACACCCACCCACCCAAACACAGTACACACCCAAACCCAGTACACACCCATCCACCCAAACCCAGTACCCACCCAAACCCGGTACATACCCAAACCCAGTACACACCCAAACCCAGTACACACCCAAACCCAGTACACACCCAAACCCAGTACACACCCAAACCCAGTACCCACCCAAACCCAGTACACACCCAAACCCAGTACCCACCCAAACCCAGTACACAGCTGTTTTTCACACACACTTTGACACTTCTAATTTTAGTTTCCTTTGTTCATTGTTTATCACACGTGGAGTGACACCTGCATCAAATAATTGTCTGTCTGTCTGTCTGTCTGTCTGTCTGTCTGTCTGTCTGTCTGTCTGTCTGTCTGTCTGTCTGTCTGTCTCTCTCAAATCAAAGGGTTTGAATCATATGTTTACATTGCCAATCCAAGTGAAATAGACAATAAATAAACATTACAATCACAAAAGTTTCAAAGGAATAGAGACATTTCAAATGTCACATTATGTCTCTGTACGGTGTTATAACGATGTGTTGAAGTACAAAGGGAAAATAAATAAACATAAATATGGGTTGTATTTACAATGGTGTTTGTTCTTCACTGGTTGCCCTTTTCTTGTGGCAACAGGTCACACATCTTGCTGCTGTCATAGCATACTGTGGTATTTCACCTAACAGATATGGGAGTTTATCAAAATGTGATTTGTTTCCCAATTCTCTCTCCCTCCCTCCCTCCCCCCTTCCCTCTCCCTGGAGTTTCTCTTCTTCCAGCTAACTGTAGAGGTGAACAATGAGAGCAGTTATATTATCCTTCATTCCTATGGGCAGTGCTTGAAGTGGACTGAAACAAGTGCTGAAACAAGGAGCTGCATGTGGTTCTGGTCTCTACTAGAAGAATAAAGACAAGGAGCTGCATGTGGTTCTGGTCTCTACTAGAAGAATAAAGACAAGGAGCTGCATGTGGTTCTGGTCTCTACTAGAAGATTAAATACAAGGAGCTGCATGTGGTTCTGGTCTCTACTAGAAGATTAAAGACAAGGAGCTGCATGTGGTTCTGGTCTCTACTAGAAGATTAAAGACAAGGAGCTGCATGTGGTAAAGACAAGGAGCTGTATGTGGTTCTGGTCTCTACTAGAAGATTAAAGACAAGGAGCTGCATGTGGTTCTGGTCTCTACTAGAAGATTAAAGACAAGGAGCTGCATGTGGTTCTGGTCTCTACTAGAAGATTAAAGACAAGGAGCTGCATGTGGTTCTGGTCTCTACTAGAAGATTAAAGACAAGGAGCTGCATGTGGTTCTGGTCTCTACTAGAAGATTAAAGACAAGGAGCTGCATGTGGTTCTGGTCTCTACTAGAAGATTAAAGACAAGGAGCTGCATGTGGTTCTGGTCTCTACTAGAAGATTAAAGACAAGGAGCTGTATGTGGTTCTGGTCTCTACTAGAAGATTAAAGACAAGGAGCTGCATGTGGTTCATCTGGTCTCTACTAGAAGATTAAAGACAAGGAGCTGCATGTGGTTCTGGTCTCTACTAGAAGATTAAAGACAAGGAGCTGCATGTGGTTCTGGTCTCTACTAGAAGATTAAAGACAAGGAGCTGCATGTGGTTCTGGTCTCTACTAGAAGATTAAAGACAAGGAGCTGCATGTGGTTCTGGTCTCTACAAGAAGATTAAAGACAAGGAGCTGCATGTGGTTCTGGTCTCTACTAGAAGATTAAAGACAAGGAGCTGCATGTGGTTCTGGTCTCTACTAGAAGAATAAAGACAAGGAGCTGCATGTGGTTCTGGTCTCTACTAGAAGATTAAAGACAAGGAGCTGCATGTGGTTCTGGTCTCTACTAGAAGAATAAAGACAAGGAGCTGCATGTGGTTCTGGTCTCTACTAGAAGATTAAAGACAAGGAGCTGCATGTGGTTCTGGTCTCTACTAGAAGATTAAAGACAAGGAGCTGTATGTGGTTCTGGTCTCTACTGGAAGATTAAAGACTAGGAGTTGCATGTGGTTCTCATCTGGTCTCTACTAGAAGATTAAAGACAAGGAGCTGCATGTGGTTCTGGTCTCTACTAGAAGATTAAAGACAAGGAGTTGCATGTGGTTCTCATCTGGTCTCTACTAGAAGAATAAAGACAAGGAGTTGCATGTGGTTCTGGTCTCTACTAGAAGATTAAAGACAAGGAGCTGCATGTGGTTCTGGTCTCTACTAGAAGATTAAAGACAAGGAGTTGCATGTGGTTCTGGTCTCTACTAGAAGATTAAAGACAAGGAGCTGCATGTGGTTCTGGTCTCTACTGGAAGATTAAAGACAAGGAGCTGCATGTGGTTCTCATCTGGTCTCTACTAGAAGATTAAAGACAAGGAGCTGTATGTGGTTCTGGTCTCTACTAGAAGATTAAAGACAAGGAGCTGTATGTGGTTCTGGTCTCTACTAGAAGATTAAAGACAAGGAGCTGTATGTGGTTCTGGTCTCTACTAGAAGATTAAAGACAAGGAGCTGTATGTGGTTCTGGTCTCTACTAGAAGATTAAAGACAAGGAGCTGTATGTGGTTCTGGTCTCTACTAGAAGAATAAAGACAAGGAGCTGCATGTGGTTCTGGTCTCTACAAGAAGATTAAAGACAAGGAGCTGTATGTGGTTCTGGTCTCTACTAGAAGATTAAAGACAAGGAGCTGCATGTGGTTCTGGTCTCTACAAGAAGATTAAAGACAAACTGGCTGTTTACATTTTGGGTGAATGGAAAGGGTGGGGTGGTGTGTGTGTGTGTAACTGTGTGTGTGTGTGTAACTGTGTGTGTGTGTGTGTGTGTGGAACTTTGTGTGTGTGTGTGTGTGTGTGTGTGTCATTGCTATTTGAGAAAAAATTGGTTGAAGTGGATACTCTGAAAATGATGTACCTAGTTTAGACTGTTTGAAGGGGGAGAGAGGCCTCTTTGCTGCCCAGCCTGAGAGGGGTCCTGCAGGGCGTTCCTTACAAGTGTTAGCTGCCTTGCTAATGCCTGTACATTTTCACATTTACATTTAGTCACTTAGTAAATGCTCTTATTCAGAGCAACTTTCAGTTGGCGCGTTCCTCTGTACTGTACTGCTGTAGCTAGGTGAGAAAGCCACGTATCAGAGTAAGTAGGAACTTGCCTTTCTAATCTCTAATGTCTACGGCCCGTTTATTGCCTACCTCCCTACTCTTCTACATTTGCACACACTGTACATTTTTCTATTTTTCTTTTATTGGCTGTATGTTTTTTTTATGTGTAACTCTGGCCCCCCAATGGTGGAACAAACTCCCTCACGACGCCAGGACAGCGGAGTCAATCACCACCTTCCGGAGACACCTGAAACCCCACCTCTTTAAGGAATACCTAGGATAGGATAAGTAATCCTTCTCACCCCCCTTTAAGATTTAGATGCACTATTGTAAAGTGACTATTCTACTGGATGTCATAAGGTGAATGCACCAATTTGTAAGTCGCTCTGGATAAGAGCGTCTGCTAAATGACTTAAATGTAAATGTTAAATGTTTTGTTGTCGCACTGCTTTGATTTATCTTGGCCTGGTCGCAGTTGTAAATTAGATCTTGTTCTCAACTGGCCTACCTAGTTAAAGTCTTGCCTTGCTAAAGCCTGAGCAAGTCTTGTGTTAGCTTGCCCTTGTTAAAGCCTGAACAAGCCTTGTGTTAGCTTTCCTTGTGTTAGCTTGCCCTTGTTAAAGCCTGAACAAGCCTTGTGTTAGCTTTCCTTGTGTTAGCTTGCCCTTGCTAAAGCCTGAACAAGTATTGTGTTAGCTTGCCCTTGCTAAAGCCTGAACAAGTATTGTGTTAGCTTGCCCTTGCTAAAGCCTGAACAAGTATTGTGTCTACAACTGTGCCCTTGAAAAGCCTGAACCAGCTATGTCAAAGTAAGCTTGCCCTCAGCACACACAACAGGATGAACAAGTATTGTGTTAGCAAACACCCCCACCCACACAGCACACACAAAGCCTGAACAACACCCACACACCCCCACCCACACAGACACCCCACCCACAAAGCCACGAACACACACACACACGCAACACACACTCCAAATTAAAATACCAAGGTTTATTGAGCAATGGTTTTAGCTTCCCCCGACCAACATAATAGTCCTCCTCTCCCCTTACTACACAAGCTGGCAGATCAATTTCTGTAAATCCCAGCCGATGCAGTTGTTGTGTCGTTGGGGATGACAGTAGTCCTCAAAGAGCCACGATCCCTAGAAATTGAAACCTTCCAACCCCAAAGTGTCCAGCCAGCAGGGATGACACTGCTCGGCAGGGAACTACAGGAGGGGATGACACTGCTCGGCAGGGAACTACAGGAGGGGATGACACTGCTCGGCAGGGAGCTAAAGGAGGGGATGACACTGCTCGGCAGGGAGCTAAAGGAGGGGATGACACTGCTCGGCAGGGAGCTATAGGAGGGGATGACACTGCTCGGCAGGGAGCTATAGGAGGGGATGACACTGCTCGGCAGGGAGCTAAAGGAGGGGATGACACTGCTCGGCAGGGAGCTATAGGAGGGGATGACACTGCTCGGCAGGGAGCTAAAGGAGGGGATGACACTGCTCGGCAGGGAGCTATAGGAGGGGATGACACTGCTCGGCAGGGAACTACAGGAGGGGATGACACTGCTCGGCAGGGAGCTAAAGGAGAGGATGACACTGCTCGGCAGGGAGCTATAGGAGGGGATGACACTGCTCGGCAGGGAGCTATAGGAGGGGATGACACTGCTCGGCAGGGAGCTAAAGGAGGGGATGACACTGCTCGGCAGGGAGCTATAGGAGGGGATGACACTGCTCGGCAGGGAGCTAAAGGAGGGGATGACACTGCTCGGCAGGGAGCTATAGGAGGGGATGACACTGCTCGGCAGGGAGCTATAGGAGGGGATGACACTGCTCAGCAGGGAGCTATAGGAGGGGATGACACTGCTCAGCAGGGAACTATAGGAGGGGATGACACTGCTCAGCAGGGAACTACAGGAGGGGATGACACTGCTCAGCAGGGAGCTATAGGAGGGGATGACACTGCTCAGCAGGGAGCTATAGGAGTAATGATAACTTGGTTATATACAAGGGGTACCAGTACTGAGTAATGATAACTTGGTTATATACAAGGGGTACAGTATTGAGTAATGATAACTTGGTTATATACAAGGGGGGATGACACTGCTCAGCAGTACTGAGGATAGCTACAAGGGGTACAGTATTGAGTAATGATAACTTGGTTGTATACAATGACACTACCAGCAGGGATAACTTGGTTATATACAAGTACAGATTGAGATGACTTGGTTATATACAAGGGGTACCAGTACTGAGTAATGATAACTTTGGAGCAGGGTTATATACAACAGTATTAGTAATGATAACTTGGTTATATACAAGGGGATGACACTGCTCATAGGGGCTATATACAAGGGGTACAGTATTGAGTAATGATGTTATATACACTACTGAGTAATGATAACTTGGCTATATACAAGGGGTACAGTACAGGGAGTAATGATAGGAGGGCTATATACAAGGGGACACTGTAATGATAACTTGTCTATATACAAGGGGTACAGTACTGAGTAATGATAACTTGGTTATATACAAGGGGTACCAGTACTGAGTAATGATAACTTGGTTATATACAAGGGGTACAGTATTGAGTAATGATAACTTGGTTATATACAAGGGGTACCAGTACTGAGTAATGATAACTTGGCTATATACAAGGGGTACAGTACTGAGTAATGATAACTTGGTTATATACAAGGGGTACCAGTACTGAGTAATGATAACTTGGCTATATACAAGGGGTACCAGTACTGAGTAATGATAACTTGGCTATATACAAGGGGTACCAGTTATATACAAGGCTATAAACAAGGGTACCAGTACTGAGTAATGATAACTTGGGTACCAGTACTGAGTAATGATAACTTGGCTATAAACAAGGGGTACCAGTATTGAGTAATGATAACTTGGTTATATACAAGGGGTACCAGTACTGAGTAATGATAACTTGGCTATAAACAAGGGGTACCAGTATTGAGTAATGATAACTTGGCTATAAACAAGGGGTACCAGTATTGAGTAATGATAACTTGGTTATATACAAGGGGTACCAGTACTGAGTAATGATAACTTGGCTATAAACAAGGGGTACCAGTACTGAGTAATGATAACTTGGCTATAAACAAGGGGTACCAGTACTGAGTAATGATAACTTGGCTATAAACAAGGGGTACCAGTACTGAGTAATGATAACTTGGCTATAAACAAGGGGTAGCGGTAGCAAATCGATGTGAAGGGTTTCGAGGTAATTCAGGTAAATATGTACGTATAACTGGGAATAAAGTGACCAATAATTAACAGTAGAAGCAGCGTATGTGATGAGTCAAAGTGCCTAAAGGGTCCGTGCAGATCGTCCACTATTTAACTAAACACACAGAACAAAAATATAAACACAACATGTCACAATTTAAAAGATTTTTACTGAGTTACAGTTTATATAAGGAAATCAATCAATTCAAATAAATGAATTAGGTCCCAATGTATGGATTTCACATGACTGGGAATAAAGATATACATCTGTTGGTCAACGGCCTGTAGAATGTTGTCCCACTCCTGTTCAACGGCTGTGTGATGTTCCTGGATATTGGTGGGAACTGGAACAAGCTGTCGTACACGTGGATCCGGAGCATCCCAAACATGCTCAATGGGTGACATGTCTGGTGAGTATGAAGGCCATGGAAGAACTGGGACATTTTCAGCTTCCAGGAATTGTGTACAGATCCTTGCGTCATGGGGCTGTGCATTATCATGCTGAAACATGAGGTGATGGTGGCGGATAAATGGCACGACAATGAGCCTCAGGATCTCCTCACGGTATCTCTGTGCATTCAAAGTGCCATCGATAAAATGCAATTGAGTTTTTCGTAGCTTATGCCTGCCTGCCTATACCATAACCCCACCGCCTCCATGGGGCACTCTGTTCACAACGCTGCCATCAGCAAACCTCTTACCCACGCAACGCCATACACACTGTCTGCCATCTGCCTGGTACAGTTGAATCTGACATTCAGGTGAGCATTTGCCCACTGAAGTTGGTGATGACGCTGAACTGCAGTCAGGTCAAGACCCTGGCGAGGAAGACGAACACACAGATGAGCTTCCCTGAGACGGTTTCTGACAGTCTGTGCAGAAATTCTTTGGTTGTGAAAACCCAGCGTTTCACCAGCTTTGCAGCCTTCTGAGGGGGCCTTCCTCTTCACAACTGTGTTGGTGTGTGTGGACCATGATAGATCCTTAGTGATGTGAACACAGAGGAACCTGAATCTCTCACACCCTCCACTACAGCTTTACGGTATTAATATAATATCATGTCATTCAAGTTATAATAAAGCTATGGATTTTAGCTTTGGTTGGTTAGAAACATTGGGCATTGAGGTAGGGGTGAGGGGGGACCAAGCAGGATGGTGTTTGACTCTTTATTGTGTGTTGTGGCCCGAGCCCAGCAGTGTGTATGTTGAGAGAGCTGGACCTCCAGAGAGAAGAGAGAGCAGAGATAAGAGAGAGCAGAGAGAAGAAAGAGCAGAGAGAAGAGAGGAGAGAGCCGAGAGAAGAGAGGACAGAGCAGAGGAGAGAGAGGAGAGAGAGCAGAGAGAGAGGAGAGAGAGCAGAGAGAAGAGATGAAAGAGAGCAGCGAGAAGAGAGGAGAGAGAGCAGCGAGAAGAGAGGAGAGAGCAGAGAGAAGAGAGGAGAGAGCAGAGAGAAGAGAGGAGAGAGCAGAGAGAAGAAACAGAGAAGAGAGGAGAGAGCAGAGAGAGAGAGAGAGAGCAGAGAGAAGAGAGGAGAGAGAGCAGAGAGAAGAAGGAGAGAGAGCAGAGAGAAGAGAGGAGAGAGAGCAGAGAGAAGAGAGGAGAGAGAGCAGAGAGAAGAGAGGAGAGAGAGCAGAGAGAAGAGAGGAGAGAGCAGAGAGAAGAGGAGAGAGCAGAGAGAAGAGGAGAAACAGAGAGAAGAGGAGAAACAGAGAGAAGAGAGGAGAGATAGCAGAGAGAAGAGAGAAGAGAGGAGAGAGAGCAGAGAGGAGAGAGAGCAGAGAGAAGAGGAGAGAGCAGAGAGCAGAGAGCAGAGAGAAGAGGAGAGGAGAGAGAGCAGAGAGAAGAGAGGAGAGAGAGCAGAGAGAAGAGAGGAGAGAGCAGAGAGAAGAGAGGAGAGAGCAGAGAGAGCAGAGAGAAGAGAGAGCAGAGAGAAGAGAGGAGAGAGAGAAGAGAGGAGAGAGAGCAGAGAGAAGAGAGGAGAGAGAGCAGAGAGAAGAGAGGAGAGAGCAGAGAGAAGAGAGCAGAGAGAAGAGAAGCGAGGAAAGAGCAGATAAGAGAGGAGAGAGGGAAGAGAGAAGAGAGGAGAGAGAGCAGAGGATAAAGAGCAGAGGAGAGGAGAGGAGAGGAGAGGAGATGAGAGCAGAGAATAGAGGAGAGAGAGAGCAGAGGAGAGCTGGTGAACTCTGCAACCTCAGATTAGCCTTTCTGATAGGATTAGTCTCTAATGACTGAGGAGTCTGAAGACAAAGGGAGTTTCTGCAAAGAGGCTTAGATATGGAAGAATTAACCTTCCATTGCTCTCTCTTTCTCTCTCTTTTTCTCTCTCTCTATTTCTCCCCCCCCCCACTATTTCCTCTCCTCCAAATCATTCTTTCTTTCATTCTCTCTCTTCATTTCCCAAAATACCTCCCTCAAACCCCTCTAGCAAGTGTCACTGTCAACATCCTTATTTTCCTCTTCCAAAAAAACTTTCCCACAACTCTCCAACAACTTTCCCACAACTCTCAGGTTTAGATAACAAATGTCAGCTATTTTATTTTGAGGCTTGGTCCCTCCCCCACGAATTCTGCATCTCCGACACAAACATCCAGACCTAAACATGTGTCTGCAATAACACTCACCCTCTTCTTGTCTTTACCAACTGGCTTTGCTGATGGCTGCTTTACTGAGGGAAACCTTAGTTACTGTGACTGAGATAATGAAGATGAATGAGCTCACTGTAAGTCGCTCTGTATAAGAGCGTCTGCTAAATGACTAAAACGTTAATGTCATGTAAAGATGTATCCCTTCTGTGTGGAATGGGCTTATGGGCCTTGGACCACGTTCCAACACAGCTGTCATCTGTCTCTCCCCAACCCTCATCCCTCTAGTCTTTATTTCAGCTGTCATCTGTCTCTCCCCAACCCTCATCCCTCTAGTCTTTATTTCAGCTGTCATCTGTCTCTCCCCAACCCTCATCTCTCTAGTCTTTATTTCAGCTGTCATCTGTCTCTCCCCAACCCTCATCTCTCAAGTCTTTATTTCAGCTGTCATCTGTCTCTCCCCAACCCTCATCTCTCTAGTCTTTATTTCAGCTGTCATCTGTCTCTCCCCAACCCTCATCTCTCTAGTCTTTATTTCAGCTGTCATCTGTCTCTCCCCAACCCTCATCTCTCATCTCTCTAGTCTTTATTTCAGCTGTCATCTGTCTCTCCCCAACCCTCATCTCTAGTCTTTATTTCAGCTGTCATCTGTCTCTCCCCAACCCTCATCCCTCTAGTCTTTATTTCAGCTGTCATCTGTCTCTCCCCAACCCTCATCTCTCTAGTCTTTATTTCAGCTGTCATCTGTCTCTCCCCAATTTCAGCTGTCATCTGTCCTCATCTCTCTAGTCTTTATTTCAGCTGTCATCTGTCTCTCCTCAACCCTCATCTCTCATCTTTCTGGTCTTTATCAGCTGTCATCTGTCTCTCCCCAACCCTCATCCCTCTAGTCTTTATTTCAGCTGTCATCTGTCTCTCCCCAACACTCATCTCTCTACTCTTCTTTATTTCAGCAACTGATTATGTCCCAGATTAGTTATTGATTAGACAGGGTATAAATTGTCTCAAAGTGAAAGCCCAACAACACAACCATTATAGATCTTGTATGGATCCAGGCCGATAAGTCATTCTATGGGTCCTGGAGTGTACAGGATGCCACCGCTCTGAGAAACAGTTAGGTAACGAGACAAGGCTTTTTATGTCTCGGGCCGCATTCCAAATTGCACCCTATTCCCTACAAAGTGCACTACTTTTGACAAGGGCCTATATATGGGTAGTGCACTATGTAGGGAATAGAATGCCATTTGGGATGTAGCCTTAGACACTCTGCATGACCTTTTAGTTTCCGGCAGATGAATTGAGAGGTGGCAGTGAGTTTTCAAATGAACGCAATGTAAAGTTTTTCTTCCGTCGAAGGAGAGGAGGACCAAAATGCAGCGTGGTTCGGGTTCATGGTATTTAATATGAGAAACTCAACATGAACACAATAACAAAAACAACCAACGTGGCAAAACCCAAAACAGTCCTATCTGGTGCAGAAAACACAAAGACAGGAAACAACCACCCACAAACCAACACAGTCCTATCTGGTGCAGAGAACACAAAGACAGGAAACAACCACCCACAAACCCCAACACAGTCCTATCTGGTGCAGAGAACACAAAGACAGGAAACAACCACCCACAAACCCCAACACAGTCCTATCTGGTGCAGAGAACACAAAGACAGGAAACAACCACCCACAAACCCCAACACAGTCCTATCTGGAACACAAGACAGAGAACACAAAGACAGCAGAAACAACCACCCACAAACCCCAACACAGTCCTATCTGGTGCAGAGAACACAAAGACAGGAAACAACCACCCACAAACCCCAACACAGTCCTATCTGGTGCAGAGAACTCCTACAAAGACAGGAAACAACCACCCACAAACCCCAACACAGTCCTATCTGGTGCAGAGAACACAAAGACAGGAAACAACCACCCACAAACCCCAACACAGTCCTATCTGGTGCAGAGAACACAAAGACAGGAAACAACCACCCACAAACCCCTGGGTCAACACAGTCCTATCTGGTGCAGAGAACACAAAGACAGGAAACAACCACCCACAAACCCCAACACAGTCCTATCTGGTGCAGAGAACACAAAGACAGGAAACAACCACCCACAAACCCCAACACAGTCCTATCTGGTGCAGAGAACACAAAGACAGGAAACAACCACCCACAAACCCCAACACAGTCCTATCTGGTGCAGAGAACACAAAGACAGGAAACAACCACCCACAAACCCCAACACAGTCCTATCTGGTGCAGAGAACACAAAGACAGGAAACAACCACCCACAAACAACAGTCCTATCTGGTGCAGAACACAGGAAACAACCACCCACAACCCCAACACAGTCCTATCTGGTGCAGAGAACACAAAGACAGGAAACAACCACCCACAAACCCCAACACAGTCCTATCTGGTGCAGAGAACACAAAGACAGGAAACAACCATCCCACAAAGACAGGAAACAACCACCCCCAACACAGTCCTATCTGGTGCAGAGAACACAAAGAAGAAACAACCACCCACAAACCCCAACACAGAACACAAAGAAACAGAACACCACCCACAAACCCCAACACAGTCCTATCTGGTGCAGAGAACACAAAGACAGGAAACAACCACCCACAAACCCCAACACAGTCCTATCTGGTGCAGAGAACACAAAGACAGGAAACAACCACCCACAAACCCCAACACAGTCCTATCTGGTGCAGAGAACACAAAGACAGGAAACAACCACAACCACCCACAACCCAACAACACAGTCCTATCTGGTGCAGAGAACACAAAGACAGGAAACAACCACCCACAAACCCCAACACAGTCCTATCTGGTGCAGAGAACACAAAGACAGGAAACAACCACCCACAAACCCCAACACAGTCCTATCTGGTGCAGAGAACACAAAGACAGGAAACAACCACCCATAATGTACCCACAGAATATGGCTGCCTAAATATGGTCCCCAATCAGAGACAACGATAGACAGCTGCCTCTAATTGAGAACCAATCTTGGCAACCATAGACATACAATATACCTAGAAAGAAAACAGCCCCATAAACATACAAAAACCCCTAGACAAGACCAAAAACACACATCACCTTGTCACACCCTGACCTAACCAACATAATAAAGAAAACAAAGAATACTAAGGTCAGGGTGTGACACGCAAATACGATTCTAAACTTTGTAGAATGTTTTTGAAAAAAATATTTTTGAAATGTATTTTCAAAATCGTGATAACACATTCATCTAAAATGACTTTCTAAAATCAGGATACTTTTGAAGAAATCTAGGAAACAACTTCAGAGTAATTGTCAATCCAACGTTGTTTGATGTTGCTTTTGTCAGCAGGTCACGTATGTTGGTATGTTTCTACAGTAGGTTGACGTGTCAAGGTCTGGAACAATGACACATAGGACAAATCAACACCTGTCTTCTCAAACAGCGACCACACCGGACTCACAAAACACCTGTCTTCTCAAACAGCGACTACACCGGACTCACAAAACACCTGTCTTCTCAAACAGCGACTACACCGGACTCACAAAACACCTGTCTTCTCAAACAGCGACTACACCGGACTCACAAAACACCTGTCTTCTCAAACAGCGACTACACCAGACTCACAAAACACCTGTCTTCTCAAACAGCGACTACACCGGACTCACAAAACACCTGTCTTCTCAAACAGCGACTACACCGGACTCACAAAACACCTGTCTTCTCAAACAGCGACTACACCGGACTCACAAAACACCTGTCTTCTCAAACAGCGACTACACCAGACTCACAAAACACCTGTCTTCTCAAACAGCGACTACACCAGACTCACAAAACACCTGTCTTCTCAAACAGCGACTACACCAGACTCACAAAACACCTGTCTTCTCAAACAGTGACTACACCAGAGTCATAAAACACCTGTCTTCTCAAACAGCGACCAGACCTGAGTCATAAAACACCTGTCTTCTCAAACAGCGACTACACCAGACTCACAAAACACCTGTCTTCTCAAACAGCGACTACACCAGACTCACAAAACACCTGTCTTCTCAAACAGCGACTACACCAGACTCACAAAACACCTGTCTTCTCAAACAGCGACTACACCAGACTCACAAAACACCTGTCTTCTCAAACAGCGACTACACCAGACTCACAAAACACCTGTCTTCTCAAACAGCGACTACACCAGACTCACAAAACACCTGTCTTCTCAAACAGACTCAGATAAAACACCTGTCTTCTCAAACAGCGACTACACCAGACTCACAAAACACCTGTCTTCTCAAACAGCGACTACACCAGACTCACAAAACACCTGTCTTCTCAAACAGCGACTACACCAGACTCACAAAACACCTGTCTTCTCAAACAGAGACTACACCAGACTCATAAAACACCTGTCTTCTCAAACAGCGACTACACCAGACTCACAAAACACCTGTCTTCTCAAACAGCGACTACACCAGACTCACAAAACACCTGTCTTCTCAAACAGAGACTACACCAGACTCATAAAACACCTGTCTTCTCAAACAGCGACTACACCAGACTCACAAAACACCTGTCTTCTCAAACAGACTCACAAAACACCTGTCTTCTCAAACAGCACCAGACTCATAAAACACCTGTCTTCTCAAACAGCGACTCACAAAACACCAGACTCTGACTCAAAACACCTGTCTTCTCAAACAGCGACCAGACCTGAGTCATAAAACACCTGTCTTCTCAAACAGCGACCAGACCTGAGTCATAAAACACCTGTCTTCTCAAACAGCGACTACACCAGACTCATAAAACACCTGTCTTCTCAAACAGCGACCACACCAGACTCATAAAACACCTGTCTTCTCAAACAGCGACCAGACCTGAGTCATAAAACACCTGTCTTCTCAAACAGCGACCAGACCTGAGTCATAAAACACCTGTCTTCTCAAACAGCGACTACACCAGACTCACAAAACACCTGTCTTCTCAAACAGCGACCAGACCTGAGTCATAAAACACCTGTCTTCTCAAACAGCGACCAGACCTGAGTCATAAAACACCTGTCTTCTCAAACAGCGACCAGACCTGAGTCATAAAACACCTGTCTTCTCAAACAGCGACTACACCAGACTCATAAAACACCTGTCTTCTCAAACAGCGACCAGACCAGAGTCATAAAACACCTGTCTTCTCAAACAGTGACCACACCAGACTCACAAAACACCTGTCTTCTCAAACAGCGACTACACCAGACTCATAAAACACCTGTCTTCTCAAACAGAGGCCACACCAGACTCATAAAACACCTGTCTTCTCAATCAGCGGCCAGAGTCATAAAACCACAAAGAGGCATTATTTACACCTATCCTTCAATACCTCTCTACAAAGTCCTGACCAGCTAGGAGAACAGAAAATAATAATTTATACCAGGAGAGCAATTTACGACGTAGCTAACATAGCTAACGTGGCTAACATAGCTAACGTGGCTAACATAGCTAACATAGCTAACGTGGCTAACATAGCTAACGTGGCTAACATAGCTAACATAGCTAACGTGGCTAACATAGCTAACATAGCTAATGTGGCTAACATAGCTAACCTCCTGACCAGTCTTCCATACATTGCTCAAACACATGTATCATCTCTACTTTATATGTAGTTTTGTTAAAGAGTCAGTGAAGAACAAATTCTTATTTTCAATGACGGCCTAGGAACAGTGGGTTAACTGCCTTGTTCAGGGGCAGAAGAACAGATTTTTACTTTGTCAGCTCGAGGATTCAATCTTGCAACCTTTCGGTTACTAGTCCAACACTCTAACCACTAGGCTACCCTGCCGCTCCAACAAGGGATGAAGAGCTGAAGAAGAGAGATGAGGTGACCATCCCTCTATCCCTCCACCCCTCCACCCCTATATCCCTCCATCCCTCCACCCCTACATCCCTCCATCCCTCCACCCCTACATCCCTCCATCCCTCCACCCCTACATCCCTCCATCCCTCCACCCCTCCATCCCTCCACCATCCCTCCACCTGTCTCTCCATCCATAAAACCCTCCACCCCTCCACCCTCCATCCCTCCACCCCTCATCCCTCCATCCATCCATCCCTCCATCCCTCCCCCTCCATCCCTCCCCTCCATCCCTCCATCCCTCCACCCCTCTATCCCTCTATCCCTCCATCCCCTCCATCCCTCCATCCCTCCATCCCCATCCCTCCACCCCTCCATCCCTCGTGTCCTCTATCCCTCCATCCCTCCACCCCTC